>NC_087273.1:24810858-25110858 GCF_015220805.1 Pogoniulus pusillus
TTATTTTAAATTAAAACATCATCACAGTCTTTGAACAAATATCAATATAATTATCTCTGTCAGTGATTCCTTCCCTGCTTAAAATTGTAATAACACTTGTTTACTTATGTTAAATCCCCACTTGTGGAAAATTACTGAATTTGTTGTGACACAGACACTGAATAGCAAGAGAGGTTTCTGTTAAACAGATAAAACTGTCTCCTGGGACAACAGGGACAAAACTCCTCTTATTTCTCAACATTCAAGTAAATATCTACTAGTGACTGTTCTATAGGTGGCACTCATGCCTCTAAGCAAGAAGCATAGATTCAAGTTCAGGTGAGGAATATTAAAATAAACACTTTGTTCTGAAGAAAATTTCCTAAACCAGATTGACAGTTGTCTGAGAAACACCAAAATGTTTTTTCCTCATATTTATAGATTTGGCATCGAAGACTAAAAGAGCAACAAAAAGATTTCTCTGATAGAGAAGAAGTAGTTTACAGTAAACTACTTTCTTGTGCCCTTGCTTGAGAAAGTTATGTATGCTCTAAAGTTCTCCAGTGTTTTTCTGGAATGAAGAGAGGGAAGTTGTGAGGAAAGATTTAAAGGCACTTATGATTTAAGTTAGAAAAAGTGCAACTGAGATGTATAATAACAGAATTTGCTGTAATTTCTGCAGGCAAACCAAATTATTTGTAAGAGAACCCTCTTGCAGGAGCCTTCTTTGACTCGGTACAAACCTAACTGAAACTTCCTAAATTTTTCAAATACAAAACCATAGAATCATAGAATCAACCAGGTTGGAAGAGACCTCCAAGATCATCCAGTCCAACCTAACACCCAGACCTATCCAGCCTAAGTGCCACTAAGTGCCTCATCCAGTCTTTTCTTGAACACCTCCAAGGATGGTGACTCCACCACCTCCCTGGGCAGCCCATTCCAATGCCAATCACTCTCTCTGGCAAGAACTTCCTCCTAACATCCAACCTATACTTCCCCCAGCACAACTCGAGACTGTGTCCCTTTGTTCTATTGCTGGTTGCCTGGGAGAAGAGGTCAACCCCCACCTGGCTACAACCTCCCTTCAGGTAGTTGTAGACAGCAATGAGGCTCCCCTGAGCCTCCTCTTCTCCAGGCTAAACAACCTCAGCTCCCTCAGCCTCTCCTCATAGGCTTTGTGTTCCAGGCCTTTCACCAGCTTTGTCGCCCTTCTCTGGACACTTTCCGGCACCTCAACATCTCTCTTGAATTGAGGGCCCCAGAACTGGACATAGTACTCAAGGTGTGGCCAAATGCATGCAACTTTCCTAAGGCAGAAGTTTAAACCAAAGTACAAACTAAGCATTTAAGAATGTAGTAACACCTGAACGTTATTTTTAACTAAAAGGAGATAGAATTGAGGAAGCTCAAGTTACAAAAAGCTGTCCAGTAGGTATCCATCATAGGCTAATAGTAACAGTTCTGTTGGCTAAGTTTTGACTGAAATGGATACTTGTAGAATTAAATATATAAAAGTGACACCCTGGTTCATGAAGAAGCCATCAAGGCTAATCTGCAGTCCAAAAAATCAGGAGTGCTCCTCAGACAATTCCAACTGGAACTCCAAACTTCTAATTGCTACACCCCAGGATAAAGGGATCATAATTCACACATCTTAAATATCCTAGCACAGTCGTGTAGAAAACAGCCTGTGCTGTGTCTTCTTGTAAATGATGAGGCTTTATGAAGATCGACCCTCCAGCCTTAGGGCACTTGGTATAATTCAAACATAGTCGTGAGGAGCAGAGGTATTCCCTGACAGAAGAATTATCAAGGGACTGCATTTCAGGGAGAAGCATTTAGAAATGTGACTTGTTCCCAACACTTCATGTGGTGTAAATTTAGATCTGAGAAAGAGAATTGCTTTTTGCAGCTAAAGGGGAAAAGGTGAGTCTACTATTCCCACTGACTTCAAAGGGAACTAAGCTTCATTCACCAACCTTGAATTAGGCCCATAAATACAAAATGAAATATGTTTAAGGAGGACAAAGTCAACCAAAAAGATTAAAGGATTAGCACTGACAGTTGGAAAACCCGCAAAGGCGTCAAAAGCCACTCTCATTGTTCTGTCCCTGGCAGTAACAGTAGCAGATGCTGAGGAAATGAATAAGAAACCAAAGCAAGTACAGCTTTCTCTTTCATTCAGAATGGCCTCTTTACTTATGAATATCAGTGTGTCAGGGGCTTTCTGAGGCAGAATTTGCAACAGTGATGTGTCCTTTTGTTTTGGAAGCAATGCATACCCTTGTCATCTTTGAATGTTTTATGCATTCACTCACCTTTTATCTAGTTTGTGTTTGGGTTGGGTTTGTTTTTGTTTGGTGGTTTTGTTTGTTTTTTTTTTTTTGTACTGCAGAATCAGAAAATTCAATCCCATCCTATATGGGATTCTGGAGCTCTGATCATCCTTATCTGTACTGGTCCTTGTTCTGCCACATAATTATTTATATTGTATGGTCAATGCCAAAGATGCAAGTTCTTGGTGGTTCTATGACTAAAACAGAAGGGTTACACTTTCTGGGTCCTTTTATCTATTATTTTCCAAAGAGTTCCTTGTCTTCTATTTGATGTTTTGGTGTCACTGAACCAGGACAGTGTTTCTAGAGAATGATCCATAAAGATTCCAAGATTATTCTTCTGCAGTAAAATATCTAATTGAAAGCTCACAGCTATATCTTTTTAATATATGTTTATATTTATATTTTAAATTTATAGTAAAAATATATTTATATAAATATATATGCACAAAGTCATATTCCTCACTGTTTATTATTTTACCATATTCAAGATTGATTCTCATCTGAAACCTTAGTTCTTAATCACTTGGTGTAGCTAACACTTTCTCCATATCTTCAAACAACAATAGCTCCAAGTATCCTAGTTTAAGTTACTAGAAAACTATCCCACCTCATTTATGAGGCTACTGAAAGAATTTAATGGGATTTTGGCAGGATAGAAGGAACCTGATGCTGTGAAATGTGGTAAATATGTAGACACATGTTGAAAATACCATTGGAAGTTCATGGTAAATGTCTCCTGAAACACTACTTGCATTTGCAGGTGTTCATTCATATTATGTTGGTCCTTAGCCTTTCTAAGATTCTCATATGTGATTTTTTATAGATGCTCATGCTAAATCTTGTTTCTTTGCCTGGAACAGAAAATGATGATCCATGGAGAAGCTCAAAATCGATATAAGAATTAACCAAGCAGAAGTGAATTTTCCAGGAAGTAAGGATGAATCTGATGGACTAATGGAATGACCAAACTCACTTTGAAGTTTAGATGGTAGTAATGTTTCTTGGACACCTGAGCAAAGTTTCTGGTTATAGTGTTTCCCTTTTCTGGGATAAAAACTGTGTCAATGGTATAACATTCACCAGTATGTGTGCTGGCACTGAAGGGACCATAGAATAATGTACAGCAAGAAATGTGCAAGGAACATCAATCAGTACATCTCAGAGGCAGAAGAGCGGTGCAAGGAGGAGAAGGGAGGGAAGCATGTTACTGTGAACAGCTGTCAAGACATGCAGATTCTCAGAGTACGAAAAGCTACATTCTTATACAGGACTCAGTGAAAAAGTATGCACTATTTTAAAGGGACTTGGGTGGAAAAAGGGTTATCTGAGAGCATCTGAGGGAGAAGTTTCATAAAGAAATTGGTGAGCATAGTATCACATAATATTATGTTAGCCATTCCAATGCATGCCTGCTTTTGGATTACTACTGTACGAATTCAACTAGCTGAAGCTTTCTCATATATTGCTGACAGTACACACAGAGAAACTGCGTATGACTCTAGAGAATCTGAAATTGCTTCAAGTACTATGAATTATCTATTTATTTTATTTTACTCAGTTTCTGGATGGTTTTGAATGTATGTGATTATTTTATGTTCAAAACTTGGCCCAATATACAAGTACAAAGAACAGCCTCATTGATCTCTGGATGCTGGAGGACTTTGGTTACTGTCTTTTGTTACAAGAAAGAGAGAAACTGTAATCTCCCTACACAGAAATGAGGAAGTGAGGAAGTTTTACTACTTCCCTAATATTATTTCATTCTTAAATTCTACAATACAGTGACTAGATCTTTTCTGTTGATGATAGCTGTTAAGGGTTGTGCTACTATTGACATAGAATCATAGAACTATAGAACCACAGAATCATAGAATCAGTCAGGGTTGGAAGGGATCACAAGGATCATTTAGTTCCAACCCTCCTGCCATGGGCAGGGACACATCACACTACATCAGGCTGTCTAGAGACTCATGCAGCCTGGCCTTACCTCCAGAGATGAGACTTCCACCACCTCCCTGGGCAACCTATTTCAGGGTCTCACCATTTTCATGGTGAAGAACTTCTTCCTAACATCCAGTCTGAATCTATTCATTTCTAGCTTTTTTTTCCATTCCTCTCAGTCCTATCACCACATGAGGAGTCACAATCAATAAAACCCTCCTGAGCCAGGGAGGGGGCAGGACAGGGAAGCTATACCAAAGCGTTTGGTATATAGTCACGAAACTCAGAGTGAACAGGTGTACCAGAGTGCATAGGCTCATAGTAGGTGCTTCAGATCATTGGAAGAGATGGAACAATTTGGTAAAACTGCAACCTAGACACTAGCAAGCAGCAGCAGAAACCTGGTTATTAATGTCAAGTCTGTTAATTTTAGCACACTCTGGGAGTGTCAAGGTGTCCTGGAGTCCTGTACCCCTAAATTCCTCTCCTGCCCGGACTTCGGGGATGAAAGGGGAAAAGCCGCCTGGTTTCCCCCCCCCCTCGCCTGCCCTGCAGCTGTGAAGGGGGAGGGGACTGCCCCGTGAGCTCCCGCGCTGGAGCCAGGCTGGGATTGGCCGTGCGCTTTCGCGCCTAAGGTGTGGTAACTCTGCCCTTTGTCTAGCGAAGGTTATAAATATTGGGGGGCTTCCCACCTTTGGGGTTCCCACTTTGGATTTTGCCTGTGCCTGGACGTATGTCTCTGCCTGAGCTCGCTCACTCCCCTGTGCCTGGACTGCCGAGAGACCAAAGGATTCACTTTCCTGTTAGGCACACCTTTGTCTGCCTAACGACCCTTAACGACTCTTAATGACTCCTGCAGCCGCTGGAGGAGGAAGACAGACCGCACGAGTCAGCCTGAGTGAGTTATTTGGCTTAGCTTAATTTAGTAAGAAACCGCTATTAATTAATAGCTGAGTCCTTTTCCAAATTCTGACTTCCCAAAAATAGTCAGATTATTAATGGTATCCGTGTAGATTAATTCTCATGCAACTCAACCTGTTTATCAAACGAAATTAATCTTTGTATATATAGTTGTGGGGGCGGGTTTTGGAAAAATAAAAAAATATCTATTTTTGATAAATTCTCCACTCGGCCATGAATTAATCCTGCTCTCCGCAACATTATGGTGCAGTGTATGCTGGGTAGTTCAATCATAGAATTTCTACAAGAAAAGGGATGCCTAATCACAGGTCTTGATTTAATTTGGGCTCAGAAAAATTGTAAAAATCCAGAGAAAATCCTGGAGAAATTAGCTGAGCGCTCAGACCCTGTGATTCCTGAGTCTCCAACGGAGCATTTCTCTGTTGTTCTGGGGTCAGTCGTGACCCAGACTCTGGCCGAATTTGAAAATTATGAAAAAAGAATTCAGGCCTTGGAAAAGGATTTATTAGCAGAAAAAGCTAAGAGGCAAAGTATCTGGGAAAGCATGCTGGCGCAGACAAAGAGCCTGACCGCGGCACTGACTGCCCAGATGAGAGAAAGGCTTGTAACGCCTGCAGACACTACCTCTTCGGTCTCCGTGTCTGAATTTGAATGGAGTGATTTGCGGGAATCGGGGAGAAAGGCAGAGAATGCCCCGAGGGGCTCTTCGGGGGAGAGGAGTTCCCCGAAACCAGGCAGAAAAGACTCTGCTAGAGACTCAGAGAATTCCTCTGCACATGCCTCTGCGCGGCAGAAAGCCTCAAAGCCACGCAGAAAGCGCAGGTCCCGACCGGACTCCCCCGTAGCTAGTGGAGAAGAGAGCTCCGATGAGGAGGGCGCCATGGTGCAGAAGCACGTGCTGCCGGTATTAAGGACTCAGTCCATGAAGGGCAGAAAAGGCGGTGCAGGGACCACCGTGATCAAAAAGCAGTTCACAGACGCACAGCTCAGTGACTTACAAGTCAAATATGCGAGAGATCCTGGGGACTCAGTCACTGACTATGTGTATCGAGTGTCCCGAGCCGGTGGGGACCGGGTCCTTCTAGACTCGCAGGAAGCGGCTGGAGACTGGGGGGATGATGTGTTCCTGACACGTGAACCCAAGGGGACACACAGCCTCACCGCCCGGATAGCCTACTGGGCAAGCAGCGTCCGCCCAGCCTACCGGGGGGAGCCGATGGAACTAAGAGTCACCAGCTCCTCTGAGCTCATCACTGCTCTCCGCAGACTTGCCTGTGTCCAGGCTATCTATGATAAGGGACATTATGATTGCCCATTTTATGCCCCTGTGGACCTGGAGAGACTGCACCCTATTATGAAGGGTTTGCCAGCAACTCTGCAAATCCAACTAATGAAGAATGTTGAGAAAATTGAACATGTGCTTGGAAAGAATTCAGAGGACGATGCTACAGAGCATGTAATGACTTGGGCTGAACTGTTAACTGACTTGAATGCCCATGGGCTGCAGTTTGGGTTTGGGTCTCCTGAAGGAAAAGGGGCTGGGGAGAGACAGTCTCGTGCTTCTCCCCCAGAAAATCCCAGGACTCTGTGCAGGCAGGTCCGGCCAGTGCAGGACTGCCCCCCCAGGGGGACGGGTCTTGCAGGCTTCTCCCCGAGGGGAAGGGGCAGAGACCAACAGAGTGACTGGAGACCCAGAGAAAAGAACAGCTGGTATAGACAAGCCCTGACTTTAGGGGTACCAAAAACTGTTTTAAGGCAGCTGGCAGACTGGCAGCTGAAGGATCTAGTGCGGTGCCTTCAGAAATCGGCTGCAAAATCCAGAGGCAGCCGCGAAAAGCCCAGGGCCAGCGGCAGCGGCACGCCCAGCGGTGGCTCCCAGAGCGGCTCGCCCAGAAGCGGCAGCCCCCCCGCTGGGAACTGCAGCTCGTCCCCAGACAGAAAGGTTAACCCTTTCTCGTCTCCCACACGGGAGGCAAAACACTGAATTAATGTAATAATGGCTCGGCAGCTTTTAATGGTCAGCAGTCACGGGGAGAGCTACAGAAGCCCCCAGAATAAAGACCTGCTGCCTAGGTGAGCCACGTGGTCACTGACCACCTGCCCCAGTACAAAAGGCCAACCTATAGGGGTAGTGCCAATGACACGGGGTAAACCCAGAGGCTTATATGCCTGGGAAGCCCTAGATGCAAATGGAAAAGGCCATCGGATCAGTACACGGTGGATCGTCCCCAACTATTAATTGCTAAGCCTGGCCTTTATAGGCCGAAGCAGGTTTTGTCTCCTTACAGGTTAAGGTCGAGGCAGAGGACCAGTTCCTGACCACCTGACCAGCACCTGGGAAAGGGAGAACCAGCTACATGAGAGATGGAGTCATATCACCGGGGTGGCCAGTGGATGATGGCATCAGGACCCACGGACTGTGACCTCCAGCCATGGACTCAGAGCATCTAAGGCTCTGCCATGAACTTGGTTGCTCTACCAGGAACAGAGCAATATTCAATTGACTGTGTAGCTTTATTAATACTGTTTGGGCTATTGTTAAGCCTTGTTAAGTATTGTTAAATATTGTTGGGGCAATTAATGTGTTACATATTGTTAATGTTGGAAAAGGCTAAGCCATATATATATATTAATAGGTTCCTAAATTGAAGGGGGATCACCTATCACTCAAGTTCTAGACAAAGATGCTCATTACCACCGGGGTGGGATGTCCTGGAGTCCTGTACCCCTAAATTCCTCTCCTGCCCGGACTTCGGGGATGAAAGGGGAAAAGCCGCCTGGTTTCCCCCCCCCCTCGCCTGTCCTGCAGCCGTGAAGGGGGAGGGGACTGCCCCGTGAGCTCCCGCGCTGGAGCCAGGCTGGGATTGGCCGTGCGCTTTCGCGCCTAAGGTGTGGTAACTCTGCCCTTTGTCTAGCGAAGGTTATAAATATTGGGGGTCTTCCCGCCTTTGGGGTTCCCACTTTGGATTTTGCCTGTGCCTGGACGTATGTCTCTGCCTGAGCTCGCTCACTCCCCCTGTGCCTGGACTGCCGAGAGACCAAAGGATTCACTTTCCTGTTAGGCACACCTTTGTCTGCCTAACGACCCTTAACGACCCTTAATGACTCCTGCAGCCGCTGGAGGAGGAAGACAGACCGCAGGAGCCAGCCTGAGTGAGTTATTTGGCTTAGCTTAATTTAGTAAGAAACCGCTATTAATTAATAGCTGAGTCCTTTTCCAAATTCTGACTTCCCAAAAATAGTCAGATTATTAATGGTATCCGTGTAGATTAATTCTCATGCAACTCAACCTGTTTATCAAACGAAATTAATCTTTGTATATATAGTTGTGGGGGCGGGTTTTGGAAAAATAAAAAAATATCTATTTTTGATAAATTCTCCACTCGGCCACGAATTAATCCTGCTCTCCGCAACACAAGGCCACTCGAAGAGGTTGGAAGTATTCTAGGAATCATAGAATCATAGAATCAACCAGGTTGGAAGTGACCTCCAGTATCATCCAGTCCAACTTATCGCCCAGCCTCTTCCTATGCAAACCATCTTCATGGTCCATCTTACTGAAGGCACTGACCTGCAGCATATGTGAACAGTTAGAAGCTGCTCTTTTGGAATAACATTCCAGAAATGTCAGAAAATCTAACGTTGAAATTCCAGGTGTATCATGGAATCATGCATCTATTTGGATCAATGGCAAAATGTACCCAAGCTGGGTCACAGAGATTGCTACAGCCCAATTCATCAAAGAGAAATCTCTTGAGCAATTACCATCATTGCCTTTCCTGGTGATGGTCCTTCTTCTTGCCTAGGTCTGAGCTAACAATTAGCAATCCTCAAACTGGGATAACTGAAGTTGGACCTACACTAGTAGAGCTGCAATCAGTAAGAGAAGTTTCAACACTTGCAAATAGCTAATCCAAATGAATGAAACACTGTGCTGGGCTAAGAGCAGACACAAAACACCTGTATGTAGGCTATCTTCACTTGAAATGTGCAATACCCAGTAATTTTGAATTTATTTTCCTTTCCTCCTTCACCTTATCACCTACACAGTGTCATTTCATCTTCTGCACTCCAGAGGAGTCTAGGAATATCTCAGGATCTGTAAGTCTATTCTAGATTTGGCCACACTGAATCCAGAATTTTACTTATGGCAGCATTAATTTAACTTTAAAAAGTGAAAATTTCGTCCCATGAACTACTTTCTCCATCCTTTCTCTTTCAGATCTGTTTTTTTTTTTTTTTTTTTTTTTTTTTTTTTTTTTTTTTCATATCAATCTAAACTGGGGGAAAATGTCAGTGTGGAAACTCAGTCCATACTGAAAGTCAGTCTTAAGGAAAAAAATATCAAACACCTGAATTTGCATAGTTAGCAATGTTGTCACAGTTACTCCTAAAGGCACATGCAAGTGAATTGTGTAAGCATTGCTAACACATGTTTTCTGGAGCAAAATGCTCATCAAATATTTTCAGCAAAGGCAAATATTTTCTATACTCCTGCTTCGTGTTTCACTGCAGAAGTTAATAAGCTGACTGGCACTTTGCACTTTGATGTTCAATGGAGAAAATTCTTTACAGTGAGGGTGGCAGAGTACTGGAACAGGCTGCCCAGAGAGGTTGTAGATTCTTCTTCTCTGGAGACTTTCAAAACCTGCTTGGATGTGTTCCAGTGTGAACTACCCTAGGATATCCTGCCTTGGCAGAGAGGTTGCACTTGATGATTTTTGGGGGTCCCTTCCAACCTCTGAAGTTCTTTGATTCTGTGATTCTGTGATTGCAGTTCAGAATCTTGTTGCATGCTCTTTTATGTCATTTTGCAAGTTTAACAAAGTACAGGTCTTGTGAGCCCTCCTCATGGGCTTTGCCACCACATTACTCTCCTCCCTCATCATCTTTTAGAGGGTCTGCACTTGGGTTACTGTAGTGCAGTGAAGTGTAGCAACATCTGGACAAATTTAAGATAGGCCTAGTTGTTCCAGGTACAACATGAGCTCATTTGCTGCCCAGAGGGAGTGCTGAGCTGTGCCAGAAATGGAGGAGTTGGAGGAGTGATGTTGGTACCTGAGTTCACTCCTTCTCAGTGCACTTGATCACAAAAGCAACCAGCCAGAGTCATGCCTTCATCTGCAGTACAGTCACAGGACCACAGGACCACAGGATGTCAAGGGTTGGACAGGATCCAAAGAGGTCATTGAGTCCAGCCCCTTGCCAGAGCAGGACCATACAATCTAGCTCAGGTCACACATGAACACATCCAGACAGGCCTTGAAAGTCTCCAGAGAAGGAGACTCCACAACCTCTCTGGGGAACTTGTTCAAGTGCTCTGTGACCCTTCCAGTAAAGAAATTCCCCCTTGTGTTGAGGTGGAACCTCCTGTGCTGCAGCTTACATCCATTGCTCTTTATGCTAGCAGAGGGAGCAAGTGAGCAGGGCCTGTCACCCCCTCCTGACCCCTGGCCCTCAGATATTTCTAAACATTTATTATATCCCCTCTCAGTCTTCTTCAGACTAAAAAGCCTCAGGTCCCTCAGCCTCTCCTCATCAGGCAGTGTTCCAGTCCCCTCATCATTCTAGTAGGCCTTTGCTGGATGTTCTCCAGCAGATCCCTGTCCCTCTTAAACTGGGGAGCCCAAAACTGAATGCAATACTCAAGATGAGGTCTCACCAGAACAGAGCAGAGGGGGAGCAGAACTTCCTCTGATCTGCTGGACACACTGGTCTTAATGCACTCAAGGATCATATTTGCCTTCTTGTCCACAAGGGCACATTGCTGGCCAGGAGGGCCAGTGAGATCCTGGGGTGTATTAACAAGAGTGTCAGACCCCCTTCTGTCCTGTCCTGAAATGAATTAACTTCTAATACTGAACGATGAGGGTGACAAGGAATTGCAGAGGTTTGCATTCTTCTGCTGTGTCTAATGTTAGATCAGCAGTACTGCAATGGCATCAAGATGCTATTGCACTCAAAACATGTTCTTCTTGCTTTCTTAATTTTCTATAGATCAGATTTTGCAGGTGTATTGGTCCTTTTTAGGTCTATTTATAGATTTAAATCTACTCTTCACAAATTTTATTGTCTGAAATATTAGTCTGCAGGCTTACTCTATGTCAGCAGCTTTATTCCACCAGAATGCAACAGACACTTCTTCCTTATTCTCTTTAAGGCAAGCATCTTAATTTTTTTTCTTTTTTAATGTTAAAATTGGATTCTCAGAAATTTTCATTCAGAAATTTTGCTCCCATTGCCTCGTGAATATTAAAGGTTGAATGACTCTAATATTCGTTCTCAGCAATTGGCCACTTATCAGACTACATTCTTTGTTTTGTCTGGTGAAGGTGGCACATCACTGGGTAAAAGATATGTATGTGTATCCCTATATATATATATATATACATATACACACATATACATATAAAGAAAAGCAAGTCTGAAGTACATTTCTCTTTTCTCCATCTTAGACAAACTTTTTTCTTTTTATTTTTCCCTGTTTTTTTGATGTTGTTTTTTTCCAGAACAGAATGTTCTATGTAAAAGGAGGTAGTTACAGAAAACTAGAAGTCAGCCCCAGCCCTGAGGACATACTTGGGCAGCTAAACGAAACAGAATCTTCCAAATGCAGTTGCTTAACTTCCAAGCGAACTGTGCTGTTTGTGTCAGAAAGATCAACCTCTTTCTCCCCTCAATATGTTATTGTAATCTGAACTGAGGTGGCTGACTTCTCTATGTATAGCACTATTGTCTGAAGTAGATAGGAAACATTTAAGAAAATCTTCAGTTATAATGCTGAGTACCATTCTGCATGAAGTAAAAAGAGAAAACTTCTTTCATTTGAAGAAAGCCATTTAGAATATAGGTAAGAATTACCATCAGTCTAAATTTCCTGTCTTTTCTCTGCAATTTGAGCACTTTATCTTCTAACATGAAAATGAAAGGCATTCTTTTAACATTTTTTGTTAAAATGTAAATTAAATTTGTGTCCAGTCTCAAAAGTGAAAGCCAGTGGTGCTTCAACTTCCTGCAGATTTCCTCTTGGCCTGAGTTTCCTACTTTTGTCTTGACAAGAAACATTCCCATAACTTACATATTTTATACATGAAGGCCTGTGGAGAGTGCTGTGATAACAGGTTGGTAGATCAGAGACTTGGTGGCAGGCTTTGGACAGGTGAAAAATATTTAACAGACTGATGAACTGCAGAATGAGTTTTTGTTCCCAGATCATTCTCAAACCAGTAATGAAGTTACAGCCTAATTAACTTCATCCCTTATCTTTCCACCCAAGAGGCTGGAGCAGAGAATTAGAGCAGCCTGATGTACAGGGTTTTTAGCAAGTGACCCTCCACTGTGGATAGTCCTTTTACTCTTTGGCATGGTTTTGGGATTGTTCTTGAATTCTTAGTGCTGATGTAGAAAGGAGTAAAATTTCCATGTCCTTCCAGCTCAGTTTTTGCAGAACTTCAATCTGACATTAGAGATAACTATAGGTGCAGAAAATTGTTTTGGCTACTGTTAAAAAAGTTTTTCAAGACTTCTATCCTATATCTGTAGGAGATTAGGGGAGGAAAGCATGTGGAAATGGAAAAGTGAACATGAAAAACAAGGATTAAACAAATATTTGATCCCATAAAAAATTAAACCAGCATAACTAATATTTGGAGGAATATTTACATTAGGGAAAAAACCCAGCAAAACCTTGAAAGGTATCTCTTTAAATAACCATCCTTTCAAGAGGTTAGATCAGCATATGCTGGCAAGAGGTTTGTGTTGTGTTTTTTGTAGTACTCTTAGCCTAATTAACAAATGCATTACTGGCACAAGTGAGCCTGGAACAATTGCCAGTCAGAACACTCAGAAAGAAGCCACTAGGGAACACTAGATAGCAATAAAAAGCCATGGCTGCTTATTTTTAATTCTTTGGAGGGCCAATTCAAACAGTAAATGTAATTACAATTCTGTAAATAGAACACCCGAAAGCACTCCTTCTGCCATTAGTATGCATATCTTTGATATTTGTTTAACAAACGATCGAGTAGCCCTTTCCCTATGTTGCTTCTTAGTTAACAGGCTTGCAAATTTGAAAAGCAATGCCAAAAATACCACATAGCTGCGAAGCCTTTCACTGTCAAACACACTGGAAAATCGTTGATTCTGGCTAGTGGAAGAGCCTGACTGTTACCTTCTACTTCAGGAAAAAAGAGGTAGGTTTGCAAGTGCCTTTTATGTTGATATTCATGTTAAAGCAAGATAAAGCCAATATTGTCAGAGGGAAAATGTAGGATTGGAACATCTAAATGCTAGACTAAATAATGTGGATGCCTGTCTGTTCAGCAAAGATCAGAGGTTCACGGGATGACAAGATGTCAGACGTTGGAAGGGACCAAAAAGAGATCACTGAGTCCAACCTCCTTGCCAGAGCGGGACCATACAATCTAGCTCAGGTCACAGAGGAACACATCCAGACAGGCCTTGAAAGTCTCCAGAGAAGGAGACTCTACAACCATTCTGGGGAGCTTGTTCCAGTGCTCTGTGACCTTTACAGTAAAGAAGTTCCCCCTTCTGCTGAGGTGGAACCTCCTGTACTGCAGCTTACATCCATTGCTCCTTGTCCTAGCACAGGGAGCAAGTGAGCAGAGCCTGTGTCCCCCCTCCTGACCCCCAGCCCTCAGATATTTATAGGCATTTATTATATCCCCTCTCTTCTCCAGACTAAAAAAGCCATCCTCATAGCCCTCCTTTAGACCTTCTTCAGCAGATGCCTGTCCCTCTTAAATATGTAGCAAACTTTCCCATTACCTGACACAGTGAGTGTCTCAGCAGGATGTTATCTTTTAGTATTTTGTGCAGCAGGCAAGCTTGCTGTCGTAGGTTAATTCAGAGAAAGAGTGAAAGTGGCTAAGGCACAGCGAGATGTGATCATAAATTAATAATGTTCAATGGACTGTGACTGTGAGAGCTGCAATTGGTGTTTCAGGTCAGGATAATCCCCAGACTCAGTTTAATTTCAAAAATGGCAGCCATACATTTCATGTGCAAGTGGAATAAACCAGAAATCTTGTGGGGGATAGAAAGTTCTTAGAGAGATGAAGGGAAGTACCAGAGGGAGGAAAAGAATAATAATAAGGCTGAAGTGAGGCAAATTATCCTACCATCTGTACATGAGTACTTGATAAACACAGTAGCATTAAGAAATGAAGATTAAAAGATTTAAGATTCATATGGTCAAAAATCACATTTTTTTCTAAGGTATTCCCTGACTTTCAGAGGCAACTGACAACTTTTTTCCACTGACCAAATAGGAGAGTGAGGAACAGTATCAGCTAACATTAAGATGTAAAAAAGGGAAAAGAATGCTTAAAAATTCTTTCTGTACTCCCTCCAACCTCTCTGCCTGGCCCAGTTTCACCATTTTGATTGTTTTTTAGAAAGCTGAAGCCATCTGTCTGACTACCAAAATCCATACTTAGCAACTCTTTTCATTTCAACATTGCTCAACAGCCAGTGCTTGACACCAGCTTTGGAGGGCACTGCTACATTCTCAACAGTTAAAATCATACCACATTTCTTTGTGCAGCAGGCACAAATATTTTTTTTCCTGTGTTTCTAGTATTTTTTTAAAGTCAATCTTAGTGCTGGAATATATTTACATTTCTGAATTTGCAACAGAAGGGGAAGCTCTGTAGTTTGACTGCTTTCAGTTTGCTATAAAAGCACCTGCTCCTTCAAACTGGTGTGATGGGGCAGAAGTGAGGCTGGCTGCTTGTTTATCCTAGCTGGTATTCTCTCCTCTGTGGAAGGCTCTTAAAAATAATGTGGTATCTCAGGGATGCTTTGGGAGTGCAGTTTTGGGCAAGGTGAGAGAGTGGCAAGTCAGTATCAGAGCATGCACTACCTTAGCTGCTACCCTGTGGCTGTGCTATGTGTGATGGCTCTGTCATATTTTTTGTGTATTGCAAATCAGCACACACCAAAATGATGTAAGTTAAAAATAACCTTTAAAAAGGTTATTTGTAACTCAGGCCATTTAAAACGTGGTCTCCAAAACTGTTGTCTGGGCACTGTTGAATGGGCAGTCAACCAGTGTGAGAGAACAATTACTTAGGAAAAAGAGCCTTTTAATTTGGCTTTGCTGCCAAAGTCAATATATCTTGTGCTCATGTTGTGAGACAGACAGAAAATAGGATGCTTGTAGCATGAAAACCAACAGGGTGGCTTCTGAAAGGAAAAGGAGTTCTGGCTGCTGCAAGACCGAAGTCTAAAAGGGGATGAATGGCAAGAGTCTTCTGTAGGGACTATGTGGAACCATTGTATGGTTGGCTATGAAGAAGCCAACAAAATGACTGAAAGAAAAGATAATTCTCAAAGGAACAGTGCACAGACTTATTTTCCTCAGCTTTCATCTCACTGTTTTTGCTTTTCCCAGTAGATCTGAATGTTCCTTACTGGAAACACCATCCTGTTCTGTTTTTTCATTTTTCTTTAGGCTCAAACTTTGGAGACTTCTGGTACATCCACAGCTGAGACAGTAGGGAACAGATTGCACCTCTCCATTACAATTGGTATAGGGTTTGCTGACAGGAGACTGTAAAAGCTCATGAAGATAGAATGTGAACAGTGCTTAGCCTGTAGCAAAACCTCACCTTGATAACGTGAGGAGCTTTGTTCTCCTCTCAAGTAGGTGGTGTTAGGGAAGTCCCAGGTCTTTGTGGTAGAAAGGAGAGTAACTGGCTAAGCTTACTTCAGGAAATTAATTAATACAGTTGTAGCATCAGAGAGCAGCTCCCACTACCTGCCTCCCCAGGCCAGCTATTTTGAAATTAGAAGACCATCTATGCCCTTATCTAACATGGATCTTGTCTTTAAGCTCTAGTGAAAACTATGTATACCCCAGTTTATCTTGTCTATTGGGCTGAAGCTGCTATGTGGTATTATTGTGGTGTCTTTTGAGCTTCTGTCTATCTATCTGTAAATCAGCTGACAGCTGGGTCTCCCAGAGTGCAAAAAACTGAAAGTAAATTCAGTCTTGAAAGCGTCCAAGCCTACATGCTTCATATGAATCATAGAATGGTTTGAATTAAAAAGGACCTTAAAGATCATCTAGTTCAAACCTCCCCACACCCCCCCTCCTAGCCATGGGCAGGGACACTTTACCACTAAACCAGGTTGCTGAAGAGCCTGTCCAAACTGGCCTTGAACACCTCCACGGAGAGGACATGCACAACTTCAGTGGGAAGCCTGTTCCACTGTTTCACCACCTTCACTGTAAAAAATTTCCTCCCAATATCCAGTCTGCATCTACCCTCTTCCAGATTAAAGACATTCCTTCTCATTCTATCATTTGCAAGCTCCTGTAAAAATTCTTTGCCCAGCTTTCTTGTAGGCCCCCTCCAGATACTGAAAGGCTGCAACAATGTCTCTCAAGAAACTTCTCTTCTCCAGGCTCAACAGCCCCAACTCTCACAGCCTGTCCCCACAGGGATGGTGCTTCAGCACTCTGACCATCATCATGGCCCTCTGGATTTGCTCTAAGAGTTTAATGTTCTTCATATGTTTGGGACACCAGAACTGGACTCAGTACTCCAGATTGGGTCTCACAAGAGCAGTGTAGAGAAGGAAAATCACCTCCCTCATCCTGCTTGTCACAGTTCTTAAGCTTTCTGAGATGCAAGAGCACATTATCAGTGCATGCAGAGTTTTTCATCAACTAGCAACCTCAAGTTCTTCTCTTCAAGACCACTCTGAAACCACTCCTTTTCCAGCCTATATATGTGCTTAGGATTGTCCCAAGTGTAGTGTAGGACTTTGCACTTTTCTTTGTTGAATTTCATGTTGAACATCTCAATCCTGTCCGAGTTCCTCTGGATAACATCTCTTCCCTCCAGCACTTTAACAGGGCCACGCAGCTTGGTGTCATCCACAAACCTGATAAGAGTTCACTCAGTTCCACTGTCCATGTCACTGACAAAGATGTTAAATAACAGTGGACTCAGAACTGACCCTTGAGGTCTGGCACCCATCACTGGTCCCCATTTAGACATTGAGCTGTTAACTGCAACTCTCTGAGCATGACCATCCAGACAGCTCCTTATCCAGTGAGTGGTCCACCCTTCAAGTCTGTACTTTACCAATTTGATGACCAGGATGTCTTGTGGGACAGTGTCAAATGCTTTACACATGTCCAGGTAGATGACATCTGTTGCTCATCCACTGATGCTGTAGTTCCACCACAGTAAGCCTTGGTAAATCCGTTTGTTAACACCAGACATCTCTTTGTTATTTTCCTTATGCCTTAGCAAAGTTTTCAGGAGGATCTGTTCCATGATCTTTCTGGACACAGAGGTGAAACTGACTGACTGACTGATATAGCTACCCTGTGGGAGATACTCTGGAGGTTACATTTGTTATTTTAATATTTCCCATCTGTTCCATATTGCATAAAGTAATAAATCCTCACAGAGTGTAATTCTACAAAGCACTGGATACAGCAGGTAGCACACTTCTAATTCAGGCTTCAATTGCAGACATGTAATCCTTTACTGGTGAGTGGATCTCTAGCAGCCATGTGATTTCATTCCACACATTCACTCAGGTGTCACTATTTATGTCAGGATCTTACATAATCCATGGCTTTGTTTAGATCTGGCTGTAGCATGAAATAAAGTAAGCAACAGGATTTTTAAAAGCTAGAACTAGGCTTTACTGGAACACAAAGTAGAACAGTGAAAATTTGGTAGTAATGACATATATGAATGTAGAACCACACAGAATGACAGAAACATCCAGGATGGAAAAGCCCCTCAGGATCACCAAGTCCAATCTACAACCCTACTCTACAAGATTCACCTTAAACCATATCCCTAAGCACCACATCCAAACCACCCTTAAACACATCCAGGGTTGGTGATTCAACCACTTCCCTGTGCAGCTCATTCCAGTGCCTCTATGAATATAGAGTAGATGGGAGGAAAAAGATTTAAAAACTACATGAGATTTATCAAAAAATTCTCTTCCTCTGCCTGTCATCTCTTGCCAGGACATCTCTTCTTACTGTTTGATCCATTTGCATTGCAATGGAGTCATAACTTACAAACACTTCTGCGCAGTTTCCTCTAGTTCTTATGGAAAATATTCCCTATCTCTCCATTCCTTCTAAGGCCTATGTATGTGCCAGATGCTTTCTCACTTTGTAAGTCCACCTTAGCATCTCTTCTTTATTATTACTTTCAGAAGTTGTCTATTACCCATGATACTGCAAATAGGCAGCTTTTTCCTTTTCTGCACAACCTTGATGTCTAGGTTTTGGCCAGGATAGAGTTAATTTTCTTTCTGGTAACTGGTAGAGCGCTGTGCTCTTCTTTAACAGACACATATTGAAAAGATAATCTAGTTTGCAAGGCTTGCATTTTAAGAAAAAAATACCATAATTCCAACTAAAGACTAATCTTAAATTAGAGTTTATGAAAAACATGTCAAAGCTTAGCATTTATGGGTTTTTTTTGACATCTGGTGACTGAATATGGAAAAGTTTCTATTATTTCTGCTAAAATAATGTGTTAAATAGCTATTAAGTTTTAAAGATGAATCATAATGCCTTGGTAACTACTCAGATAAACATCCATCTTCATATGAAAGATATGCTATCTGAGAAATGATATGCAATGTTCAAAAACTGATTGTGCATTTAATTCATCAAAATATGACTAGGAGTAAATAAAAGAATATACACACCAGAACAGGATTCTGTTGAGTTTTCATACTTTCACTAGTTGGTATTTCACACAAAAGCACACAGTAGCATTTTTAGATGTTTCTCAACAATTCATAGATCCTGTATTTTATAGATACTGTATTTTATGCTGACCTTTTACATTTTTCTTTTCCTGAGGAGAATTGTGACAAGTGTGTGATGCCAGGTAATAAACCTGGTTTAGCAGAGAAGCAGCCAAATATGCATATGTGACACTTGACATGTTTGCCTAGAATCAGATAGAAGCTTTTCTTGACAAAAGCTTATTTCCTTTAAGATATTATTCTATCAGTTTAGAACTTGGATTCTTGGGATGACACAATCCAAAGTTAAAATAAACTGCTTCAAAGATAGTTCTTTTTGTTCCCTAGGAAGCACTAAAATGCCAAACTTCTGAGCAAGTTTGCATGGCTTCATTTTGAAACCAGCCTACTATACTTTGGTTATAAACTTTGCAATTAAAATGTAAAAATTTAATCAGCAAAACCCCCACTTTGAACACAAAACAAAAGCTATGGTTTCTCATACACGAGACTGTGTTCTTTGCTTCACTGTTGATGTTTTCACCACTGAAGTTTTTTTGCGTCTAATATTATATAAAATATTTCCCTCTTGAAATACATTAAATAGTATTTGTGTGCAGACATTGAAAATATCTATCTTTGACTCTATACTGTTTTTTCTTATTTATTTCCTTCTGGAGGAAGGGGGAGGAAAGGCTATGAAAAAACAACTGCCTCAGGGAGGCAGAAACAAGATGGATACATGGATTCAAGTGCAGTCTGTTCTGAAACCACAGCCTATGACCAAATGGTCCCAACCACCCCCCCCACCCCCCCCCTACAGCACACCCAGAAACAAGGAAAGCCAGAAATGGTGGTCAATGTCAAATTGCAAGAGATAGATCTAGCAAGAGGAAGAAACCTCCATCAAAGCCTGATGTGGCCCTGCAGACCACACCTCTGAAGATGGCAAAGGACAAGGAGCCTGCATCTGGTAGGTCTACAGACCCATGTCTATGGAGCCAGATCATCTCCCTGTAAGTGCTTCAGCCACAAAGAAAGAGTGATGGGTGAGCATAGTGGGTCACTCTCTGCTGAGATACAGAGAGGCACACATTTGCCACCCTGACCCTCCAGCTAGAGAGATGTGCTTCTTAGTGGGGGCTCACATCAAAAATGCAGAGGTTGCCTGACCACTGACTATTATCCACTTCTGCTGTTTCACATAGGCAGCAACCTAAAGCAACCTAAAGAACTCCAAGAGGGACTGCAAGGCACTGCGAGAGGCAACAAAGGATTCAGTAGCACAGACAGCCTTTCCATCAGTCCTCCCAATTAAGGGGAAGAGGTTTGAAAGGGCTGACAGAATAGGGAATATCAATAAATGTTTGAGAGAGTGGTGTCCTGGACAGTGATTTGGCTATCCAAACCAGTAAGCTTCCAGAAATCTGGTCTTCTGGGGCCTGATGATGTACATCTTCCAGAGAAGGTGAAGAATACCTTTGGATAGATTTCCAATCTAGTGAGGAGGTCTTTGAACTAGAATTTCTGAGAAAAGTGTTGATCATTCCATTCCACTCCACCTGAAGCACCTGAAGAGCAGGGTAAGGGAACCACAATGAGTAAAGCAGCTTTAATGGAGCTCCATCTTAAATGCCTCTACACTAACACACTGAGCATAGGGAAAAAGTGAGAAGAGATGCAGGCATTTATATGCCTGCAGGGCTACAATGTCATTGGCTTTATTGAGAAAAGGTGTGCTCAGTCCCACTACTGGAGTCTAGGATTACATGGGTATCAGCTCTTTAGGAAGAACAGGCAGGGGTGAAAGGGAGGGTGTGTGGCCCTCTACATCAAAGAACAACTGGAGTTCATGAAGCTCTACCTTGGGATAGAAGAAGAAGAAATGACAGAGAGTTTATAGGAGAGAATTAAAGGGAAGGCAGAGGAAAGTGATGTCATAGTGGGGGTCTGCTACAGGCCACCTGACAAAGAAGACAAAGAATGGATCACATGGAAGGACTTCAAAGAAATTGTCCAAGCAACCAGGGATCATGTTAGGAAAGCAAAAGCACAGATAGAATTAAATTTGGCTAGGGTCATAAAGGGGAATAAGAAGAATTTCTTCAGGTACATCAGTGACAAAAAGAAGGCTAGGGAAGATTTGGAGCCTTTCCAAAAAGAAAATGCAGGCCTAGTCACGATGGATACAGAGAAGGCTGGGGTGCTCAATGACTACTTTGCCTCACTGTTCACTAGCAAGGGTTCTAGCTGCACTACTCAAGCTCCAGAAAACAAAGATGGGGAGTGAGAAAGGATGATCACCCACTGCAAAGTGTTTGAGACCACTAAAGAAACTGAAGATGCACAAGTCTGTGAGACTCAAAGAGGTGCACCTAATGATCTTGAGGGAACTGACAGATTAAGTTGCTAAACGACTGTCCATCACATTCAAAAAGGCATGGCAATCTGCTGAAGTTCCTGCTGACTGGTAAAGGGGAAACATAACCCCCATCATCAGGAAGCAGAAAAAGGAAGACCCTGGAAACCATAAAGCAGTCAGTCTCACCTCTGTGTCTGGAAAGATCAAGGAGCAGATCCTCCTGAAGACCTTTTAAGACATGGAAAACTAAGTGATTAATGTTAACCAATATGACTTCACCAAGGGCAAATCTGATGGCTTTCTGTGATGGAGCTACAGCATCAGTGAGAAAGCAAAGAGCAGCATATGTCATCTACCTGGACCTGTGTAAAGCATTTGACACAGTCCTAAAAGATATCCCAGTCAGCAAATTGGAAAAGGATGAACTTGACAGGTGGACAACTCTCTGGATAAGGAACTGTCTGGATGGCCACACTCAGAGAGTTGCAGTCAACAACTCAGTGTCTAAATGGAGTCCAGTGATGGGTGACATCTCTCAAGGGTCAGTCCTGAGACCAGTGTTTTTTAACGTCTTTGTCAGCAATATGGACACGTGGAATTGAGTGAGCACTCAGTAAGTCTGTGGATGACACCAAGCTGTGTGGCCTCATTGAAACACTGGAGGGAAGAGATGCTATCCAAAGGGACTTGGACAAGCTTGGGAGATGGACCCACACCAACATCATGAAGTTCCACAAGGCCATGGGCAAGGTCCTACATCTGGGTCAGAGCAATTCCAAGTACAAATAAAGGTTGTGATGAATGGCTCAAGAATAGTCTCAAGGAAAAGGACTTGGAGGCATCAGATGATGCAAAACTGAAAATGAGCTGGATTGATTAAAAAGAAGTGTGACCATCAGGATGATGAAGGTGATTCTCCCTCTATATTCTGCCCTTGTGAGATCCCAGTTGGGGTACTGAGTCCAGTTCTGGTGCCTCCAGTGTAAGAGCGACATCTAACTGAGTGGATCCAGAGAAGTGCCATGAAAATGATCAGAGAGCTGGAGCACCTCCATTATGAGGACAGGCTGAGAGACTGGAGTCTGTTCAGCCTGGAGAGGAGAAAGCTCTGGGGAGACCTTATAGAAGTCTCCAAGTATCTGAAGAGAGCCTGCAAGAAAGCTGGAGATGGACTTTTTACAAAGACTTGTAAGTTCTTCACAGAGAGAGTGATTTCCCCTTGGAATGGGCTGCCCAGGGAGGTGGTGGAGGCACCGTCCCTGGAGGTCTTCAAGAAAAGCCTGGATGAGGCACTTAGTGCCATGGTCTAGTTGACTGGCTAGGGCTGGCTGCTAGGTTGGACTGGATGATCTTGGAGGTCTCTTCCAACCTGGTTGATTCTATGATTCTATGATTTAAGTGTGAGGAGGGTAGATTTATACTAAATATTAGGAAGAAACTCTTTACATTGAGACTTGTCCAGAGAAGTTGTTGATGCCCCTTCTCTAGAGGTATTCAGGGCCAAATTGGGTGAGGTCTTGAGCAACCTGGTCTAGTGGAAGGTGTCCCCACCCATACTTAGGAAGGGGTTGTAACTAGATGGTCTCTAAGGTCCCTTCTAACACTAACCATTTTGTGAATTTATGAATCTATGATGGTGCATCCCTCACTGGAGAGATGGCATAGCAACATAAAAGAATTTAAGCAGTATGCTGTCTGAATTTAGCTATATGGTGTGGTAGAGCCACATTTGAGATTGACTGGTAGTATTCATTCACAAAGATATTTCTCTACCCTGAGATAAGACAACCATATAGAAGAATCACTCTACTTGCATGTAAGTTCTTCCAGTTCAAAAGTGATCTTTGCAGCTGTGTTCATACAATACTCAGGTGTGGGGCAGGAAATTAACCCCATGATTGCTGGCAGAGCATTGAAAAGGAACTCTTGGGGCTGGCCCTTTCCCTGCAGTGCTTCCTGGACACCTCTGTCCATCATCATTAGGGTGGAGCTTTCTGGAATCACACTGAGGCTGTACTGGGAGGAAAGAAATCCTTCAGAGCCAACATGGCCAAGAGTATGAAGGTACTTGATTAAAATGCTCAGTCCAGAAAGGAGGATTCTTGTTGTTAAGGGTGTTAAATGCTTACAGTCTATCCTCCAGAAGAACTGCATGATAGCTCACAGCAAAGGTGCATAAGAGGAGCATCTCAGAAATGCCTGAAGAATTAAGTCGTTCTTTTGTCATGCTTCTGGATGCAGGAGCCATGGATTTGTTTTTGTGCATCAGGAGGCAAGGAAAGAGAGCTGGTAACCACTGAGTACCAGCCTCCTCTCTTTTTCTTTCCTTCAAGAATGGCTTGTTGCCTCCCATTAAGTTGGAAGCTGTTCATACTGTTGTTATTGAGAATTATATATAACTATGAAAGTTTACCTAGTTAATTTAATCAGATATATAACCTCTGTGGAAAACAAAGACTCAGTTTTGGGGGGGGGGTTGTTTAATGACTTTGTCACATGGTTTTGTGCTTCCTTAATATACGCCACAGTACATGATCTGAGTACTTAGCACATCCTCAGGTTAATGACCAAGGCTGCCTGTGAATTAGTTGTGTAACATAAGGCAAGATACTTTCTCCCTTTTGTTTTCTGTTTAAAGCAATGAAAATCATCAGATGACTCTGCAACAAGTGCAAGATTGTTTAAAAACTAATGATTTTTTTATATTTCAGTTTTCAGACTCCCTAGGATGTACCTTCCCAGTTACTGTGCTACTTGGTACCATGAAAAGCTGGCAAAACTGAATAAAGACCTAAGCTGTAGACCAGCCTGACAGCTACCAGTACTTGGATAAACACAAGGAAAATGAAGAGTTGGAAGTGGTTTCTCTTGTACTTGCTGGCTAAATTGATTTATATCTGTCTGCCACAGAAACTCTGTTTTAAAACTAATGATTGTGGCTTCACGTAGAATAGTTGATACTCTGACCCACATCCTAAGGGCCTTCTTCAGTCCCTAGCAAACAGAAATAAAAATGACCCCAGGAGCTAGCAGACTCCACTGAGGTGCTGATCAATGACATCTTCTTTGTCCAATTCCCTTTATTTCTTTTTTTTTCCTTTGGAAAAAAAAAGCCATTTGAGCTTCCCTCCCTTTTCATTCTTTTTTGTTTTTAAATAACGCTTGAGGACAATTTCTTCTACCCCTTATCCTTTTGAATGTTGCTGATGCACCAGGTTCATTCCAAGCTCCAATAACAGGCCATTACAATATAACTGGCTGGGCTTGGCTGCCAATCTATAATGTTCTTGGCCATGATTAATCTGATAAATAATAAATATATCAATCTAGTCTTTCAGACAAGGACAAATTCTTACCAGCGGGGAGGCATGAGGCCTCTTTTACAGCTGCCTGTAGTGCTGGAATTAATTATTTAATGCTTAATTCTTCAGGAAATGAGAAAGTTTTGATTAATGTTGTCCAGTGTCATTTCTTGCTTGTTTGATATGTGTCAGATAATTTTTCCTCAGCAGCGTCTCTGAAGAAGCCAGAGGCTACTGTCACTGGGATCAGACACTGAATTTCTGGAGATTAATTGAAGTGAAAATTTAGAGAAATGCACCATAAGTGCTTGCCCAAGATAACCTTTTACAGACTAAATTTAGCTTCCTTTGGTAGCGTTAGCCTCCTATTGCCCTGGTGTAAAACATTTATTTTTAATGCTGTGAGGAACCTATTTTGTTTCTGTGAGCTTTTTTGTTCTGTTGTTGTGGGTTTGGGTTTTTTTGTTTGTTTGTTTGTTTCTTGGTTTTGTTGTTGGTTTTGCTGGTTTTCTGGTTTTTTTTTTTTGTTTTTTTTTTTTTGGGTTTGTTTTTTTTGGAGGGGAGGTTGGCACCATGTATGTCATCATGATTAAAATATTTAGGGTTTGATTTTTCTCCTGTATACCTCACTGTAATTCTGTCACTTCCATGGAGGCTGATATGACATTTATTAATTTATTACACAAGGGATTGAGTAGCTAGGGTCAATTCATAAATTAGAACTGGGTAAGCTAGGTATCAACACTATCACAGTATCACAGTATCATCAGGGTTGGAAGAGACCTCACAGATCATCAAGTCCAACCCTTCACCACAGAGCTCAAGGCTAGACCATGGCACCAAGTGCCACATCCAATCCTGCCTTGAACAGCTCCAGGGACGGCGACTCCACCACCTCCCCAGGCAGCCCATTCCAGTGTCCAATGACTCTCTCAGTGAAGAACTTTCTCCTCATCTCGAGCCTAAATTTCCCCTGGCACAGCTTGAGGCTGTGTCCTCTTGTTCTGGTGCTGGCCACCTGAGAGAAGAGAGCAATCTCCTCCTGGCCACAACCACCCCTCAGGTAGTTGTAGACAGCAATAAGGTCACCCCTGAGCCTCCTCTTCTCCAGGCTAAACAATCCCAGCTCCCTCAGCCTCTCCTCGTAGGGCTGTGCTCAAGGCCTCTCACCAGCCTCGTTGCCCTTCTCTTGACACGCTCAAGCATCTCAATGTCCCTCCTAAACTGGGGGGCCCAGAACTGAACACAGTACTCAAGGTGTGGTCTAACCAGTGCAGAGTACAGGGGCAGAATGACCTCCCTGCTCCTGCTGACCACATCATTCCTGATGCAGGCCAGGATGCCACTGGCTCATGTTCAGGTGGGTATCAATCAGCACCCCCTCACTACCTGCAGACTGTTTTATCTCCAGCTTTGCAATTAAATCTGAGTGCTAAACTCTTGTTTCTCTTGCTATTTGTGCCAAGGTAATTCAAGTAGTCTCATCAGATTTTCTGATTACATATAGTTGTGTGATTTAGATTGACACTATTCCTGCATTCACCAGGTGTTCTGTGCAAGATGAACTTTTCACTGAAATACCTACATGTTTGGTGAAATACTTCTATTATCTTTACACAGCTACACATTTATGTTTAAATCTGGCTCTTGGTTACTGTTATACTTCTGTGTAGGTTGAAAATGTAACGTATGAAAGGAAAAGATGTTTTCATTCTAAGTAAAATTATCTGAGTACGAAAGTGAGTTGTATGCCTCACAAATGCCATTTCTTCTCCTTCCTCCAAATTCTTTAGTTCAGTGTGGTAGGTCTTGAAGAAAGACTTCAATCAAGAAACAGGATCTGATGCTGTTGAGACTGCTGCAAGCAAGATGAAGGGCACCATGCAGCATATGCTACTGGATGTTCACAATGTTGTTTTCTATGTAGAACTGCACCCTGCAAAACATTTTTTAATTATGTTGGTCTTCCCCAGTTCTCAACTTATTTCCACTCCTCTCTCCCTTTGCTAGAAAGTAAAGGCTGTATTCTATCTTCCTGACCATCTGACTTCTCTTTAAAGTCCTGCACGTACTTGCCTGAATGTCCTGGAGTCCTGTATACCCCTAAATTCCTCTGTGGTTTGAATGGGGGAGGAAAAGGCGCTAAAAGACCTGTTCCCCTACCCCTGCCCTGCAGGCATGAAGCAGGGGAGCAAGGGGCCCTTCCAGCACGAGGGGTGCCCCTGCAGAGCCCACGTTGGAATTGGGCTGGGATTGGCTGTGGTCTTCGTGCGTAGGAAGTGGTAACTCTGCTCTTTATCTAGGAAGGGTGTAAATATTGGGGGACTTCCCACCTTGCGGTTCCCACCTTAGAGTTCATGCCTGCCTTAGAGTTCTCCCCTGCCTGGATAGATTCTGCAGCAGGAGCCCCTGACGCTCTGCTCCGAAGGAGCTTCCCACCATTAGCACTCTTTATGCAGGCTCAATAGGCCTTAACGACCCTCAGACTGCCTCTGAAAGAGACCCTGAGGGGACAAGCATCTGGACTGCCCTTCTTTTCAGCCAGCCTGACTCACCTGTGAGTAACTTCGGCTCAGCTTTATTGTTAATGGGGAATGCTATCATTTAATAGCTTGACCTTTCCCAACTTCTGACTTCAAAAATAGTCAAATTACCTGTGGTATCCTTGTAGATCTTCTCAACCTAACTGAACCTGCTAATTAAAACTAAATTAATTTCTGTATATAGTTTTGGGGGTGGTCAGCAGGAGCAGGGAGGTCATTCTGCCCCTGTACTCTGCACTGGTTAGACCACACCTTGAGTACTGTGTTCAGTTCTGGGCCCCCCAGTTTAGGAGGGACATTGAGATGCTTGAGCGTGTCCAGAGAAGGGTAACGAGGCTGGTGAGAGGCCTCGAGCACAAGCCCTACGAGGAGAGGCTGAGGGAGCTGGGGTTGTTTAGCCTGGAGAAGAGGAGGCTCAGGGGTGACCTTATTGCTGTCTACAACTACCTGAGGGGTGGTTGTGGCCAGGAGGAGATTGCTCTCTTCTCTCAGGTGGCCAGCACCAGAATGAGAGGACACAGCCTCAAGCTGTGCCAGGGGAGATTTAGGCTCGAGATGTGGAGAAAGTTCTTCACTGAGAGAGTCATTGGACACTGGAATGGGCTGCCCGGGGAGGTGGTGGAGTCGCCGTCCCTGGAGCTGTTCAAGGCAGGATTGGATGTGGCACTTGGTGCCATGGTCTAGCCTTGGGCACTGTGGTAAAGGGTTGGACTTGATGATCTGTGAGGTCTCTTCCAATCCTAATAATACTGTGATACTGTGATATATAAATTCCTGACTCGGCCACATTAATTCCCTGTCTCCGCAACACTGCAGGTTGAGGTTTTTAAATATATACACATTTTATCTTATTTTCCTCTCAGAAACACATAGGTATGTGGAAAGATGCTTGAGAGTATATTTGTCTAAAAGATAACAACATGGGGCTAGTTAGGCATCTTTGGCCAGCAGGTGTACACTTACAGTATATGATTATTGCTCATCACATAGCACCAATAGAGCTTCCTGTCTACTCAGCACTGGTTTGTCCACTTTTGAGCTCTTCAGTACTAGAGGCACATGGACATACCAGAGAGGATTTGACAAAGGGCAGCTGGGATGAGGGGACTGGATAATCTTTCCTATGAGGAGAGGCTGACAGCTGAGACTGCTCGCCTTGGAGAAGAGAAGGCTTAGCAGTGACTTCATCAACATATATATAGACATACCTGAAGAGGAGGTTCAAAGAGGACACAGCCAGAGTCTTCAGTGGTGCCCAACAACGGGACCAAAGGTAATAAACACAAAGTGAGGAATCACAAACACACTGTTGATGTGAGGGTGATTGTGATGGCTTGGGAGTTACCCGCCTCCCTCCCCCTGCCAATGAATTCACCCAGACTAGACTCAGCCAGCTGGAAGTTAAGGAATGAAGTTATATTTACAGCTTAGCACAATTATACAAGGAGATATTTACAATATATTACTAATATTTACAGCGATATACGGAAATATACAAGTTAAAAGTAATACAGAAATGCAACATCCCTCCCAGAAATCAGAGTCCCCAGGAGGGGCTCCCAGCCACCCTTCTATCTTCTTTCTACCCCTCTACCTTATCCTAGAGTCTGCCTTACATGCAAGGTAAGCTGGAAGGATTGGCAAGGGCTGCTAAAAGCAGAACATTTAGTTGGGTTACACAGATCCAGCAGAACACCAAATGGCTGAGAACACAGGCACTGATGCTGACACATAGAGATACTCTGTCTTGTCTATGTGTCCTTGCTTTTATACATCTCAGCAAGTAGACATCGCCGTTGTTTCCTTTTCACAGCCTATAATCTAGTTTTTGTCATTAAAACATTCTAATTAGCCTCAAACTAGCACAGTGATCAAGTACTGGCATAGGTTGTCCTGAAGGTTCTACCCCTGGAGATAAAGAACTGTCTAGACATGACTCGGGACAACTGACTTTGCATGACATCAGCTTTGTTTCCTTTCTCTGGGCCCATGCCAGCATAAAAACATCTTTCTTTTAGAGAGGGGCTCAAAACTGAACACAGTATTTGAGGTGCGGCTTCACTAGTGCCAAGTACAGAGGCAAAATCACTTCCCTGCTCCTGCTGACCAGACTATTCCTGACACAGAACAGGATGCTGGTGGCCTTCTTGGTCACCTGAACACACTGCTAGCTTAAGTTCAGCTGGCTGTCAACTATCACTCTCAGGTCCTCTCCTGCTAGACAACTTTCCAGCCACTTACCCCCAAGCCTGTAGTGTTGCCTGGAGTTGTTACCCAAGTGCAGAACTTGACACTTGGCCTTGTTAAACCTTGTACGATTGGCCTTGGTCCATTGACTCAGCCTGTCCAGATCTCTTTGCAGTCTCCCTGCCTCCAAGCAGATCAATGCTCCAGCCCAATTTTGTGTCATCTGCAAACTTACTGAAGAAGCACTCAGTTCCCTCATCCAGGTCACTGATGAAGATAATAAAGAGAACTGGCCACACTCCTGAGCCCCGGGAAACACCAATCATGCCTGGCTTCCAAATGGATTTAACTGGGTTCACCACCACTCTTTGGGCCCAGTCATAGAATGGAATCATAGAGTCATAGAACGGTTTAGATTGGAAGTGACCTCAAAGATCATCCAGTTCCAATCCCCTGCCATAGTCAGGGACATTGCTGACTAGAACAGGTTGCTCAAGGCCTCATACAACCTGTTCTTAAGCTGGTGAAGCATCTACACATCCAAGTCATGTGCAGCCGGTTTCTCCCATGGGAGAGTGTCAAAAGCCTTACTAAAGTCCAGATAAGCAACATTCAGTCTTTCCTTCATCCACTACGCACATCACCTTGCCATAAGCACATGCTGATTTGGCCTGATCACCTGTTTGTTCTGCACATGCTGCGTTATTGCATTCAAGATGACCTGTTCCATGACATTCCCTGGCACGAGGGCCAGGCTGGCAGCTCTGTAGTTCCTTGGGTCCTCCTTCCGACCCTTCTTGTAGATGGGTGTCACATTTGCCAATCTCCAGCCAGATGGGACCTTCACACTTAGCCAGGACTGTTGCTAAATGCTGAAAAACGGCTTGTTGAGCATTTCTGCCAGCTCACTCACTCCGCTTGGGTGTATGTCATATGGCCCCATAGACTTGTGTGTGTCTAAGTGGTGCAGCACCTCACTAACCAGCTCCTTGTGGATTATGGGGGCTTCATTCTGCTTCCAGCTCATGGAGCTGGGTGCTCAGCAAACAACTAGCCTTACTACTAAAGACTGAGACAAAGAAGGTATTAAGTATGCCAGCCTTTTCCTCATCCTTTAACACTATGTTCCCTCCTGAACCTAATGAAGGGCAAAGATTCTCCTTAGACTTCCTTTTGTTGCTAATACATTCTTAGAAGGATTTCCTGTTCTCTTTAACAGATGAAGCCAAATCAATTTTCAGTTCAGCTGTGGTCCTTCTAATTTTCTTCCTGCATGGCTTCACAACAACTTCATAGTCTTCCTGAGAGGCCTGCCTCTCCTTCCAATGACCATAAACTCTCCTTTTCTCCCTAAGCTACAACCACGTTTCTCTGTTCAGCCCTCTTCTCTGCTGATCTGTTTTCAAAGGTGCCTGTTTCTGCACCTTTAAGACCTCCCTCTTGGGAAGTGCTCATTCTTTGTGGACTTCTTGGCCCTTCAGGACTGTCTCTGAGGGAACTCTGCCAATCGGTCTCCAAGATGGTCCGAAGTTTGCTCTCTGGAAGTCCACAGTGGCATTTCTCCTGGTCCACATCTTCTTCAACAACTGATAACTTTAGCATTTCATGATGTGTCCAAGACAGCCCCCAGTTGTTTCATCACCCACAAGCCCACCTCTATTCACAAACAGCAGCTTCAACAGGGCACCTTCCCTAGATGGTGTCATCAGCAATTGTGTCAGAAATTTATCTTCCACACACTCCAGGAAGCTCTGGGACTGCTCTCTCTCTGCTGTGTTATGTTTTTAGCAGACTTCAGTGAAGCTGAAGGCATAAAGAATATTTTAATTGTCTCTTCATAACAGATTCCAACCAGGATATCTGCTTTGTTGGGTTTCCTCCTTATTCTTGCTCATAAACTCTTTACACTATCATTAGCATCATTAACCTCACTAAAATCAAAACACTCTCCAATGTACAGGGACATACCACTGCTTCTTTTTCCTATCCTATTCCTTCTGAAGATTTTGTAGAAACTGATTGCAGCACTCCTGGCATGTGAGGCATCCCAGTATATTTCACTGATGGCCAGTATACTACAATTTTCCTGACGCAAAATGGCTTCCAGCTCCTTCCATTTGTTTTCTGTGCTGGCTGCATTACTGTAGATGGACCTTTCTTTAGTCTTTACTGCTAAGAGCAGCCCTCAGGAATTCCAATCCCCAGAGGTAATGTGATGGTTTGGGAGTTACCCCGCCCCCCCACACTTTTGAATTTGCCCCAGCTAACTCAGACGGACCCTGGGAATATAGGTGAAGCAATTTATTTACAGCTAGCAGAATTTACAAGCAGCTATTTACAATATATACAGTTAGATACAATTATATACAGAAATATACAAAGGATAAACAATACAAAAGCACAACTCCCCTCCCAGAAACCTGAGTCCCCAGGAGGGGCTCTCAAACCACCCCAACACCTCCCCCCGGCCCTCTCAACCTTACCCCAGTTCTCAGGAAGAAAAGAGGTGCAGCCAAGAGGTTAGGGAGCAAGGTTAGTAGGAGCAGGGTTAATGAGATGTGACCAGGTCTAAGGCAAAAGCAAGAGTGAGAGACAAAATGGAGAAAAAGTCTTTTTCTTCTTCCCAGAGTTCTCAGCGAGACTGTGAGAGAAGTTGACATCAATTGTTTTTCATTTCACTGCCCGTTATCTAGTTCTGTTACCAAAACACTCCAGCTTGCTTCAAACTAGCACAATCCACCCCTGTCTACTTCGCTCAGAGTATCGCTGAGAATTATCCAGTCTAATCTAAACCAATATTTACAATAAAACAATATATACAAGTTCAGTTCACACTTCAATCAGATGTAGGTGATTCAAAAGCTCAGAACAGGGACTCCCAGGTGATGATGGGTTCGTGCTCACGTACTGTAGATTCTATCGTAGATTCTCTCATTGTTGGGCGCCGATGTTACCTAGAACAGAAAACTCCTAACAGCTTGAATTTAAACTCTCTCAGCTAATGTTAGATTTCTCTGTGGAATACACTGGATTTCACCATTCTCCTGCATTACCCAGTATGTATGACCAGGACCTTCAGCAGAAACCACCCCTCGGACAGGTTTCCCTTCGCCCGAAGGAGAAAATACCCAAACAGTTTTCCCTAACAGATTCTTTTCACGTACAACAGGAACTTTATCACCGTCTACTGTTTGGACCAAATCTGATTGTGCAGGTCCTGCTCTGTTTACTGAACCTCTACTATTTACCATCCAGGTAGCTTGTGCTAAATGTTTGTCCCAGTTTTTCAGAGTTCCACCCCCCATGGCTTTTAGGGTGGTTTTCAGCAAACCGTTGTAGCGTTCAATCTTCCCTGAAGCTGGTGCATAGTAGGGTATGTGATAGATCCATTCAATACCATGCTCTTTGGCCCAGTTTTTTACAAGATTGTTCTTGAAATGAGTACCATTGTCTGACTCGATTCTCTCTGGAGTTCCATGTCTCCACAAGATCTGTCTCTCCAAACCAACAATGGTGTTACGTGCAGTAGCATGTGGAACTGGATAGGTTTCCAACCATCCAGTGCTGGCTTCTACCATTGTTAGCACATACTGCTTGCCAGAACGAGATTGAGGTAAAGTGATGTAGTCAATCTGCCAGGCTTCACCATACTTGTACTTTGACCATCTATCACCATACCATAAGGGCTTGATTCGCTTAGCCTGCTTAATAGCAGCACAAATGTCACAGTCATAGATGACTTGGGTGATAGCATCCATGGACAAGTCAATTGACCTATCGCGAGCCCATCGGTATGTTCCATCTCTGCCTTGATGTCCAGATGAGTCATGGGCCCACCGAGCTAAGAACAGCTCACCTCGGTGTTTCCAATCAAGGTCAATGTCAAGATCAGAGTTGGTATCAACTTGAGCAATCTTAGCAGCTTGATCTGCCTTCTGGTTATGTTGATGTTCCTCAGTGGCTCTGCTCTTAGGCATGTGTGCATCTACGTGCCGCACCTTCACTGGAATTTTCTCCAGCCGTGCATCAATGTCCTGCCATAGATCAGCACACCAAATAGGTTTTCCTTTCCTCTGCCAACCATTCTTCTTCCAGTCCTTTAGCCAACCCCATAGAGCATTGGCTACCATCCACGAGTCGGTGTAGAGGTAAAGGATAGGCCAATTCTCACGTTCAGCCACATCAAGAGCAAGTTGAACAGCTTTTACCTCAGCGAACTGACTGGATTCTCCTTCGCCATCTTTCGTTTCGGTAACTCTCCTGGTTGGACTCCAAACTGCTGACTTCCATATTCGCTTGTTCCCAACAAGACGACAGGAACCATCTGTGAACAAAGCATAGTTCTTTTCCTGATCAGAGAGATCACCATAGGGAGGAGCTTCCTCAGCACGAGTTATTTTCTCCTCCGGAGGTTTGGAACAGTCTGTGCCTTCCGGCCAGTTGGTGATCACCTCTACCAGACCAGGTCGGTCAAGATTACCCATTCGTGCTCGTTGGGTTATCAAAGCCATCCATTTAGACCAGGTTGCATCTGTGGCATGATGCAGTGATGAACCTTTGCCTTTGAACATCCAGTTAAGAACTGGCAGTCTAGGAGCTAGAAGCAATTGTGACTCAGTTCCGATCACTTCAGAAGCTGCTTTCACTCCTTCATAGGCTGCTAGAATCTCTTTCTCAGTTGCAGTGTAATTTGCCTCTGAACCTCTGTAACAACGTCCCCAGAAACCAAGTGGACGACCACGTGTCTCATTTGGAGCTCTCTGCCAAAGACTCCAAGTTGGACCATTGTCACTGGCAGCCGTGTACAGAATGTTCTTAATATCCGGACCAGATCTCACAGGTCCTAAGCCCACTGCATGGACTACTTCTCGCTTAATTTGATCAAAGGCTGCTTGTTGTTCAGGTCCCCACTCGAAATTGTTTCTCTTACGAGTCACATCATGCAGAGGTTTGACAATCTGACTGAAACCAGGAATGTGTAGTCTCCAAAATCCCACCACACCAAGAAAAGAAAGTGTGTCCTTCTTACTGGTGGGAACAGCCATGGTAGAGACTTTGTTGATCACATCCTGAGGAATGTAACGGCGACCATCCTGCCACCGCACTCCCAGAAACTGAATTTCTTTGGCAGGTCCTTTGACCTTGTCTCTCTTAATGGCAAAACCTGCTTGCAACAGAATGTCAATGATTTTGTTACCTTTCTCGAAGACTTCCTCAGCAGTTTGGCCCCACACAATGATGTCGTCGATGTACTGGATGTGCTCTGGAGCTTTACCTTTCTCCAGTGCATTGTGGATGACTGAGTGACAGATGGTTGAGCTGTGTTTCCACCCCTGAGGCAAACGGTTGAACTGGTACTGGATTCCTCTCCAGGTGAATGCAAACTGAGGCCTGCACTCCTTTGCTATGGGAATAGAGAAGAAAGTATTAGCAATGTCTATGGTTGCGTACCATTTAGCCTCCTTCGATTCCAGCTCGTACTGGAGTTCCAGCATGTCCGGCACAGCTGCACTCATGGGTGGCGTCACCTCGTTGAGGGCACGAAAGTCAACTGTCAGTCTCCAGTCGCCCGTAGGTTTGCGCACAGGCCAGATGGGACTGTTGAAAGGTGAATGAGCTTTCTCGATGACAGCCTGACTCTCCAGTTGACGAATCAGCTGATGAATGGGCAACAAAGAGTCATGGTTAGTTCTGTACTGTCTATGATGAACAGTTTGAGTTGCAATTGGCACTTCCAGGTCCTCTATGTCATGATGTCCCACAACTGCAGATTCATCAGAAAGTTCAGGTCTAACAGACAATTTCAATTTATCATCCTCAATCTCTACAGATGCTATTCCAAAAGCCCATTTGTGACCCTTAGGATCTTTGAAACAACCTTGTCTCAAAAAGTCAATTCCCAAAATGCAAGGCGCATCAGGACCAGTTACAATAGTATGTGTCTTCCACTCTTTACCAGTTAAACTGATCTCAGCCTGTATCTTAGTTAACTCTTGAGATCCACCAGTGATTCCAAAAATAGAAATGGACTCTGTCCCTTTGCAATTAGATGGCAATAAAGTACACTGAGCACCTGTGTCAACTAAAGCCCTGTATTTCCGAACTCTTGAACTGCCAGGCCACCTAATGAATACATTCCAATAGATTCGGTTCTCTCCACTGTCCCTTTCCTCCTCCTGGCTGGAGGCAGGGCACCCCTAATGCTGAACATGGCATGTGGGGTGTACACAATGATGGGTGTTGTTGTGAGAGGAACTGCAACTGTTGGAACAATTGCAGTTGCTCTCGGGAGCTGAAGAAGTGACAGCTACCTTCCTGGCATTGCTGCCTCTGTTTCTGCCACTCTGCAGATCCCTGACCCTCTTTGAAAGAGCTGAAGTGGGTTTACCATCCCATTTGTTCATGTTCTCACCGTATGTGTCATGCAGAAGTATCCACAGTGACGCACGTGATTGCTGCTGTCTGGGTGGAATTTGTCTCCTCCTAGGCTGGAATTGCCTTGCAGGAGGTGGGCGTCTGTTCCTGATTGCAGAAACATGCACCCATTCAGATGATGCAGGAACGGTATCCTTTACCAGATTGGAAATTGAGGTTGTAAGGTCCTCCTTCAGTTCTTTCATGCTCTCCTTGATGCCATCTCTAATCTCTGTACCTAGAGTTTTTATGGCAGAGACTAGGCCAGAGTGTGACAAGCTATCCTCTATCTGCCTGAGCTGGTCAGTGAATTCACCAACAGTGAAAGATCTTCCATTATCACTCCTTGCTAGGAACTTACTGGCCAAGATGTTAGCATAGGATGAAGGAGCAAGCTTAATCAGCTTCTTCATGAGACCTGTTCCCAAAGGAATATCATCAGGCTCATGAGTACCATGATCTCCATAAAGCACTTCCTTCACAGCAAACTCCTTCAGAAGCTTAATTCCCTGCTCAACGGTGTTCCACTTCTTGGCAGCCCATGGCAAATCATCTCGGGAAGGATATCTCATAGCCACAGCCAACAGAAGGCGTGTCCACAAGCTAACCCTACCAAGAGGACTTGCTAGGTGTTTGTCCACTCCACTCTCCTTAGTGAGTGGTCCCAGCTGCTTGGCAGACTTGTCTCCTACCTGCAGAGCATTAGCACCAATGCCACGGCATCTCACTAGCCAGCTTAGGATTGGCTCACCTGATTCCCTAGTGTATTCCTTCCTAACTTCCCTGACCTCTCTGAGTGGATCCTTGGAGCCTTGGATGTCATCTTCCTCCTCTTCCTCCTGTTGTTCTGGTGGTGCCGGGCCTAACACAATCTTCCTCATAGCATTCCTAAACTCACTGGAACCATCCTCTCTCTTGGCAGCTAACCTCACAGCACTCCTCTCACTTGAGTATTGTTGTCTCAGCACATCTACAAGGTCTCGCAGACTGACTGTCTCCTCCTCCTCCTCTTCTCCTTGCTGCTGATCACCAGAGGTCCCCTGTCTTACATCCTCCTGCGAACCACTCTTTGTCTTAGCTTTTGCCTTAGCAGGTGCCAGAAGGGCCTGAGCAGCAACAGACTTGGATGTGTCTGCTGGAGGATTTGAATCTTTAGGAGTCTGACTTGGAGGGTTTGAATCCTTAGGGGTCTGACCTGGAGCATTTGAATTATTGGAGGTCTGACCTGGAGCATTTGTATCCTTAGGGGTCTGACTTGGAGCTTGTGAGTTCAGATCTGCCTTGCTTTTAACAGGAGGATTTTGGTTCTGGTCTGCTGGCTGGGGGTTTGAATTGGCTGAGCTGGTGTCATTAGGATTTGGACTGACTGGGCTAGCGTTACTAGCACTAGTAGTATTATTAGCATTAGTGGGATTGTTTGCCTGTCCTCCTGGGATGCCTGCCAACCCTGAGGTGTTATCATTTTTGCTGGGAACATTCTGATTTTGGGTACCTGCCTGTCCTCCTGAGGCTCCTACCGAACTCTGCCCGTTTTTGTTTTTGTTTTTGTTATCATTGTTTACGTTAGTGGCGGGAACATTGGCCGTGTTCCCAGCACTTGGAGAAGGAGGGGCAGAGGCTGGCAAGGGGGAAGCTGATAACTGTGTTCCCTTGTTTTGCTGTGAAAGAGACTGCTTCTGAGACACAGAAACTGGTTTTGAATTTTTCACCAATAATGCCAAAATTAATATGAATATTAAAATCATAAGAGCCAGATTACTGCAGACCAAACCCGTCACAATCTCTTTTCTGTAAAAATCCTTGCATGGACTTGGCATTTCAGTTTGGGGCTGGATGACCCTCATGAGAGCAGTAGATAAAGCAGCATTTTGACTGATCGTCACATTATTGACAAAAACTCTTGTAATATCACTAGTAATATTCTCAGAGATATTAAAACCAGCATAACCAAGAATAAAATCACCCCAGCTCCAGAACATGTTTGAAAGCTTAACTTTAGCCTTCTTAAAAACTACATGAAGTAAGAAATAACCAATTTGATCTTTGATCCAGTTGTACACAAAAAACCAGAAAACAGGCCACACAGCAATCCCCACCAAGTACAATAGCTGCTTGATTAGCTTCATCTTAATTCCCAGAGCTAATTTCCACTCACTGAAATATCTAGCCCCACGTTGGGCGCCAATATAAAATGTGATGGTTTGGGAGTTACCCCGCCCCCCCACACTTTTGAATTTGCCCCAGCTAACTCAGACGGACCCTGGGAATATAGGTGAAGCAATTTATTTACAGCTAGCAGAATTTACAAGCAGCTATTTACAATATATACAGTTAGATACAATTATATACAGAAATATACAAAGGATAAACAATACAAAAGCACAACTCCCCTCCCAGAAACCTGAGTCCCCAGGAGGGGCTCTCAAACCACCCCAACACCTCCCCCCGGCCCTCTCAACCTTACCCCAGTTCTCAGGAAGAAAAGAGGTGCAGCCAAGAGGTTAGGGAGCAAGGTTAGTAGGAGCAGGGTTAATGAGATGTGACCAGGTCTAAGGCAAAAGCAAGAGTGAGAGACAAAATGGAGAAAAAGTCTTTTTCTTCTTCCCAGAGTTCTCAGCGAGACTGTGAGAGAAGTTGACATCAATTGTTTTTCATTTCACTGCCCGTTATCTAGTTCTGTTACCAAAACACTCCAGCTTGCTTCAAACTAGCACAGGTAAGAGAGAAAATCTGGAGGGAGATTCTTCCTTAGTCAAAAAGGACTGGGTTAGAGATCACTTAGACAAGTTGGACACCCACGACAGCACAGAAGGTTCCACCTCAACACAAGAGGGAACTTCTTTACTGTAGGAATCACAAAGCACTGGAACAGGCTTCCCAGAGAGGTTGTGGAGTCTCCTTCTCTGGAGACTTTCAAGGCCTCTCTAGATGTTACCTGAGCTAGATTGTATGGTCCTGATCTGGCCAGGTATCATGGTAGGCCTGAATAGGCCAAAATAGGCTTATACATGTCCTGGCTTGCCCAGGCATGTTTTTCTGCTCCCCCTCCTGTTTTGCAGAGAAGCAACCACAGGAAAGAGGACAAAGAACCCAGAGCCACTGAGTCTAAGGACTCTGGCCTGCCTAGACTTTTTTGCATCCTGTGGTAAACAAGATACACATGCCTAGCTTGTGCCTGCCTTGTGCAAGGCCTGTGCTTTTCCCAAATTTGGGTAAAGCAAGCCTATGTCTTCACTCGATATGGTCATGCTTGGCTAACTGCCATTCTGATTGGCTACTCTGTGTCCAAAGGCCCATTAGTCTTGGGCTACATTGATAAAAAGAGATGAGCAGGTAAACACAACATGCTCTGCCGTTGTATTCATGCTTGCTTGCCTGCTATTGCCTGCCACCATTGCTTACTGCCTTAGTGCATCCTGAACTGCCTGGAAACTCCACTGTCTTGGGTTTACCAGGAACAGGCTCTAAATGCCTCCACACAATAGGCCTGCAGAGCCAGTGTGACATCGTGCTAAGAGTGCACATAGCAAGACATCCTGCCTACACCCGAAAGTGTCCTGTAAAGATGGAAAGATCTGGAGATACATGGATTGTCTGGAGAAATCAGGACCGGGTCAGAGATTGTCTTCCTCCTTTTCCCATTAGCCTGGGAAGCCTGGGAAGAATCAAAAGTCTCAGTGGCCAACAAGAGAGTAACAGAATTCCCTGAATGCTTTTGGATACTGTCTGAAGTTGTACCTAGTCCTGCGAGTTGGGAAATAATATTTTGTGAGTAAATATTTAAAGCCTCTTGTAATTCATCATAGCCTTCTGCTATAAGCAGAAAGGAGCTCCTTGAGTCTGTCTAGTGGACAAGTGGTATATTGACCACAAGTGGTGTATTGACTGCAGGAACCTTCTCTTCCTGTTCAATTAATGTTAATATATTATTGCTAGTTATTTCTGGATCTAGTTATTTGTCTACACAATATTTCTACGACCATGCAAAGAACTGAGTATTATTAAAATTAGTGGTCAGGGGTGGTAAGAGTTCTGAATATCAAAAATAATAAACAATATTAATTTGCTCTTTCATTACACTGGTGGGTTAGACTCGGTGATCTCTGTGGGTCCCTTCCAACCCCTGACATCCTGTGATCCTGTGATCCACGGGGCTCTCATGATATGCACTTGGGAGTGCTGAGGGAGCTGGCTAATGTTACTAGTAAGTCACTCTCCATCACCTTTGATGGAGAACAGAAGAACTAAGGATTGGAGAAAAGCCAATGTCGCTCCAGTCTTCAAAAAGGGCAAGAGGGAGGACTCAAGAAATTAGAGGCCATTCAGCCTCACCTATATTCTGTAAAGTTAGTGGAGCAGCTCATTCTGGAGGTCATCTCTAAGTGCATGGAGAAGTAGTCAACATGAGTTCTTAAAGGGAAATAATGCTTGACCAACATGATAGCCTTCTATGATGATGTGACTACCTCAGCTTCAGATGGAGGTCTGTAACAAGTGGTGCTCCCCTGAGGTCAGTACTGACTACAGTCTTTTTCAACATCTTCATCAATAACCTGGATAAAGAGACTGAGTGCACTCTCAGGAAGTTTGCTGTTGATAAAGTACTGGAAGAAAAGGTTAACACATCAGAAGGCTGTGTTGCAATTCTGTGAGACCTGGAGGCTGGAGAACATGAAGTGCAGGGAAGTGCAGCTTCCTGGATGTGGGGAGGACCAACTCTGAGGACCAGTACGGATTAGGGACTCACCTGCTAGAAAGCAGCTCTGCAGAGAAAGACCTGGGTGTCCTGGTGGACAATAAGTTAATCATGAACCAGAAATGCTCTTGTAGCCAAGAAGGCCAACAATACTCTGGAGTGCATCAAGAGGAGTGTGACCATCAGGTCAACAGAGGTTCTCTTCTCCTTCTATTCTGCACTAGTGAGGCCACATCCAGAGTATCGTGTCCAGTTCTGGGCTCATCAGTTAAAAAAGAAAGCTACAAATATGATTAAGGAACTCTAGTACCTCTGTGACAAGGAGAGGCTGAGAGATCTGGAGGTCTAGCCTAGACAAGAGAAGATTGAGAGTCTATCTTACCAATATTTATAAATACCTAAAAAGGGGCTGTCAAGAGGGTGGGGCCTGGCCTCTTTTCAGTGGCTCCCAGTGATAGGACAAGGGGCAATGAACACAAACAAGAATATAGTAAGTTCCACTCAAACAGGAGGAAAAACTTATTTACTATGGAGGGGGGTAGAATAGTGAAAAAGTCTGCCTAGGAAGATTGTGGAATCTCCTTCTCTGGAGACTTTCAAAACCCACCTGGACATGTTCCTCTGCAACCTGATCTAGGCAAACTTGTTTTAGCAGGGAAATGGGACTAGAGGATCTCCAGAGGTCTCTTCCAACCCCACCGTTCTGTAAATGATTGCTAAAATCTAACTTCTTCCTAATGTATTACAGAGACATGTTTTTCTATTATTTAGAGTGGTTTTGTTAGTGATCACAGAATATCAGGGGGTGGAAGCGACCTCAAAAGCTCATCCAGACTAACCCCCCTGCCAGGGCAGGGTCGCCTATAGCAGATCACACAGGAACATGTCCAGGCAGGTTTTGAATATCTCCAGAGAGTTAGATTCCACAACCCTGTTGGGCATCCTGTTCCAGTGTTCTGTCAACCTCACAGAGAAAAAAATCCTCCTCATGTTTAAATGAAATTTCCTATGCCTCAGTTTCACCCATTGCCCCTTGTCCTGTCATCAGGCATCACCCAGCAGAGCCTGGCTCCAGCCTCCTGGAACTCACCTTTACATATCTATAAACATTAATGAGGTCACCTCTCAGTCTTCTCCAAGCAGCAGAGCCCCAACTCCCTCAGGCTCTCCTCATAAAAGAGATGTTCCACTCGCTTAATCATCTTTGTGCCTCTGTGCTGGACTCTTTCAAGCAGTTTATGTCCCTCTTGGACTGGGGGGCCCTGAACTGGACACTATTCCACATGTGGCATCATCAGGGCAGAGTAGAGAGGCAGGAGAACCTCTCTCAAACTACTAGCCACGGTCATTCTAATACATGCCAGAATGGCATTGCCCCTCCTGGCCTTAAGAGCACACTGCTGGCTCAGGGTCAACCTCCCATCAACTAGGACCCCCCAGATCATTTTCCTCCTTCACTGCCTTCCAACAGGTCAGTCCCAAACCTATACTGATCCCTGGGGTTGTTCTTTCCCAGGTGCAAGACTCTACACTTGCCCTAGTCGAATTCCATTAATGCTGGGGTTATTTAATGAACTCACTTGTTCATCCAGGTGCTTCACCAATTAGATCTAAGGAGTAGGATAGAGGAGTGAAATATTTAAAATATATCTGTATATAATCTGCATATTTTTTTCCAGACATGAAGAAATATGTGTTGACCTAGGCACCTTCACATCTTTCAGTTGAATGCGCTGAGTTCTGGTGACTGGTCTGGTAGGGAAAGGAAAGAAATAAACCTTAGAATTGCATTATCTATCTAGAAAAAGAAGGTTCCAAATTGGATAGAGTTATTCCTTTTATTACACATACACACACATAATAATAATAATAATTTAGCTTAAAGTCTTTAAAAATCTTACAGGATTTTTTTTTTTGTTAACCTTTGCTTTGTTTTCAATGGCATCATTTCAAAGCTGTATGTGAGCTTAGAATCTTAGCACTGTAAGACACACTTAGCAGGCGTTGGAATTGCAAAACGTGATTAATTGCAGAAAGTTTTTAAAAATGCATTTATCAGTTCTTCCAACTGTCACATAGGAATCATGCACACAGAGACCTGTCCACCTCCAATGCAAACATGGATTCGGAAAAGACACATTTGAACCTTGTGCAGGGATACAAACAATCACTTCATGTGAGTTTCTCTAATATCTAAAGGCCATTTAAGCATTTAAAGCATAGTCAATGTCAGAAAATAAACCATTAGATTAAAACCTACTTACATTTTTCTGAAGAGTTTTTTGAATCTAAAGGAGATATAGTATTTTATTTCACTTGCTCTCAAAAAAAAAGAGGCTTGAACTAATAAAAGTGCAGAATTGAAAAACTACAAAAAATTTGACTAATTCTGGTCAAAATCCCTAAAAAAAACAAACCCAAACAAACAAACAAAAAAAACAACCCACAAACAACCAACCCAAAACCTAACTAACCTAAGTGAAATGCAAGGCACAAGAGAAAGGATTTGCAATGTGTGAACGAAACTTCAGAAGTTGAATTTGTTTAGGGAATTTTTATTTTCTTCTTCCTTTCTTCAGGAACCTATTTGCATTTTAAATAATTAAAACATTAAAACTGAAAAATTTATAAATGAGAGCTGCAAAGAGAATCATGCTTGGCAGACAATAGAAAAGAAATTATTACCCTGCTAGGTTTGCTTTAATGTCATATCTGTCACTCTCCCTAAGGTAGGTTCATTACCATACCAAGTACACCTCCTGCCAGCCCCTCCTCTCCACACACTCTTTTTCTTCCACTCCCTGCCACTTAAAGACTCAGGATCTCTAGGGGACTTTGATCTCATTGTACATACTAACCCAAACAGAACCTCTGTTGTTCTCAATAATTTTTTCCTAAAAAAAAAAAAAAAAAAAAATAAAAAAAAAAAAGTAAAAAAATAGAGTGGCGGGGGGGGGGGGGGGGGGGAGGGGAGCGAATTTGTGTGAAGAGTGACAGAACGCTTTGTCCAGCACAGCTTTGGCTGGTTGTAACAAGCGTCAGGACATTAGATGCAACAAAAGCTGGATTGGCAGTATCATCAATCACGGGGCTGACAGTCGACTTCAGTTTGTTTGTTCCACTCTGCATAATAAGTGATTGGATCAGGTTTAATTAGATATTGGGTAATCAATCATTGCCAACAAGGCAACCCAGCTTGGGATCTAGAGGCTGCAAAGAAGGGGGGGGGAAAGCAAATCTCATCCAGGATGCATAAATACTCAACATATAAGAACATAGGGTGAAGCTTCAGAGGAAAGGTATAAAGATGTCTGCAAGATGGCACATAATAGAATCATTCACATCTGTACTACTTGTTACCAGACATCTGCAGTTTGACATTTTACTTTCACTGCATAATTACTTTTCAATATAATATAATATATTGACCTGAGGGAGAAAGACAAAGCAATTAAATTATGCATAAGATCCTTTTCTCCCCAATGGTTATGAAAAAGACCAAAAAAAAAAAAAAAAAAAAAAAAAAAAAAAAAAAGAGAAGAAAATCAAGATCTGGAATTCTGGAATTAGCATTCTTACATTCTTACGGCTTTTTAAAGGAATGGAGAGAAAATTCTCCCTCCTGACTTCTGCAATGATGAGTCTTACTGAATTACTTGTCAAATCTGCTGCTCTGGATTGAGATTACAATAAATGATTCTATCTTTTTTGCAGTGTGTATCTGTAGATTAAGGTCCATGTGAAGGGCCACGAGGATGATCAGAGGGCTGGAACACCTCTTCTATGAGGAGAGACTGAGGGAGTTGGGGCTATTCAGTCTAGAGAGGAGAAGGCTTTGAGGAGACCTTATTGTGGCCTTTCGGTATCTTAAGGAGGCCTACAAGAAAGCTGGGGAGGGACTTTTTAGCATGTCAGTGTTGTGAAGGGGTTTTGTTTGAGTTTAGGGGTAAGATATGAGGCCCAATTTTTGAAAGGTTTTTAAATAATTTAATATTATATACAAAGAGAATCCCCCCCCCCCACTTATATAGAATTAACCCACACAAGTTCTTTGTATGCGGTTATGAAATTATTAGTACAGAATGCCTATTTGCAGCGGGATTAAGGAATTTGGTAGAGGTTTGGAAAGGTTTTGTGCCGCAGGTAAAGTCACTGAGATTTCTTAGCTGCTCAAATCGAGATTGTTCAGTTACTCACTAGTTGGAGTCACAGTCTCTGTGGTCCCAAATATGCGTAGCGAAAGCCACGCTGTTGATCCTTGTGGACCTGAATAGTTCCGTTCGGATATTGGGGCGCGCTGTCTGAGAAGGTTCCACGGACGCGATCGGGCTGGGAACGGTGAGCTGGAGCGGCGACAGGCTGGGAGCAGTGGCTGGCCGGGAGCGCCTTGGCTGATAGTCCACTGGATTGGTGCCAAGTACCGTGGAATGGAGTCATACAGCAGTAGTGGCCCCAGGCAATGAAGAGGCTAGGAGAGGTGGGTGGAGGAGGGTGGCAGGGACACTGAATTGCCCTATTTATGAGATGTGGGCCGAGATTGATGGTCCTTTGGCCACAATACTGCCCAATAAGCATCTGGCAGCAGGCCAAAACATGCCAAATAAGGTAGAGTCCACAGGTCTGGTACCCCCAAATATGGAGAGGGCACAGCTGGGCCCACATGCTAAGCGCATGAGCTTATGCAACCTGTTTACATCAAGCATATAACCAGGGCAGGCCAGACTTGAAGGCACCAGGCTTATTGTGTTCCTTTGTCCACTTAATTTCTTTTCCCCTGGTTTAGACAGAAAAACACCTTTTGGCAGGAAAACACGTCCAGGCAAGCATAGGCCTGTAAACAAGCCTCTTTGGGCCTATGTGGCCCTCCACCACATTCAGACAATGATAGGATTGAGGGAATGGAACAACACTAGAAATGGGTAGATTCAGACTGGATGTTAGGAAGAAGTTCTTCACCGTGAGAGTGGTGAAACCCTGGAAGGGGTTGCTCAGGGAGGTGATGGAAGCCCCATCCCTGGAGTTACAGTATCACAGTATCACAGTATCATCAGGGTTGGAAGAGACCTCACAGATCATCAAGTCCAATCCTTTACCACAGAGCTCAAGGCTAGACCATGGCACCAAGTGCCACGTCCAATCCTGCCTTGAACAGCTCCAGGGACGGCGACTCCACCACCTCCCCAGGCAGCCCATTCCAGTGTCCAATGACTCTCTCAGTGAAGAACTTTCTCCTCACCTCGAGCCGAAATTTCCCCTGGCGCAGCCTGAGGCTGTGTCCTCTTGTTCTGGCGCTGGCCACCTGAGAGAAGAGAGCAACCTCCTCCTGGCTACAACCACCCTTCAGGTAGTTGTAGACAGCAATAAGGTCACCCCTGAGCCTCCTCTTCTCCAGGCTAAACAATCCCAGCTCCCTCAGCCTCTCCTCGTAGGGCTGTGCTCAAGGCCTCTCCCCAGCCTCGTCGCCCTTCTCTGGACACGCTCAAGCATCTCAATGTCCCTCCTAAACTGGAGGGCCCAGAACTGAATACAAGTTGTTTAAGGCCAGGCTGGATGAGACTCTAGATAGCCTGATGTAGTGTGAGGTGTCCCTGCCCATAGCAGAGGGGTTGGAACTAGATGATATTTGTGGTCCCTTTCAACCCTGCCTGATTCTGTGATTCTATGATTCGAAGTGAAGGGAGTGATAGATGAACTAACTTAATTCTGTTAACATTAATTAATCCTGCAAATTCAGAGAAGAGTTTAAAAAAATATTTTAAAAGATCCAAAGAGAACCACACTTGATGTTTTTATAAACACAAATGCTGATACAAATGAACACAGGATAAGATGTGTTACTCATTAATAAGGAACTCATTATCAGAAGCTATTTTAATGCACATGGTAGGGTGTACATGGAGCAGGTGGGAGCAGTGCAATGCCTAACTCTGGTGTGTTCTGTTGCCTAACTGCACAGCTCATGGGCATATGCATTATGTTTCAATGCAGTGAGTGGGAGATGCTCTCTAAGAAAGAAAGTTCAGAAAAATTGGCAGTCTCAGGGAAATACCACTTATGCTAAGCAGGACAGGAAACGCTGAGACTCAAACTCCATAAAATAAAACTCCATTGGAATCAGGACAAGTGTCCTACCCATTGCTATCTGGTGTTGTTCCTGTAGGAATTCATAAAGCTGTAACAAGAAAGCCTTCATCATAGGGTACAGTGTCGCAAGGAGAGAGATCTGTCTGGGATAAAATCCACTGCAGTGTTTCTCTGACTGATTCTACGATTCTATGATCTACTCAGTGGTTTGTCTTGCCTACCTGAGGCCACCTTCTCTGTTGTCAGAACACAAGTATCAAATCAGATAAAATGAAAAATCTCCACCCCTTAAGACATTCTCAGATGAAACATTGCAGTGGAATTTATCCCAGACAGATCCTTGCAACACTGTACCCTATGATGGCTTTTTTGTTCCAACAGGCTAGTTCTAACTCCCCCTGCCATGGGCCGGGACACCTCACACTACATCAGGCTGTCTAGAGCCTCATCCAGCCTGGCCTTGAACATCTTCAGGGATGGAGCTTTCACATCTTCCTGGGCAAACCATTTCAGGGTCTCATCACCCTCATGGTGAAGAACTTCTTCCTAACAACCAGTCTGAATCTACTCATTTTTAGCTTTGTTCCATTCCCTTAGATACTATCACAGGAAATCAATCATTCTAAAAGGATCAATCTACTTACAGGATAACTTCTCTCCGTCAGAATTTTAAACCATAGCTGGGAGAGAAGGTGACTAGAGAGGGTGGTGACTAAGAACTCCTAGCAAAAAGGGCAGTTTTTATTTCCACAGCTCTCATTGCAATATGGGTGTAGAGAAAAGGTAGAAAACATGTTTGGATGTGGTACCTTTGTTTTGGAGATGTGTCAATTTGGAGAAAATAATTCAAGTTTTATCAGTCAAAAAAAGCCAACCAAAAGTGGGCATGTACAAGAAGTCAATTTGATTAAAGTAAGAAGCTGGTGGATTTGTGGCATGGTCTGGAATTTGAAGGTGTTTTCTGGTCAGCATGGAAAAAAATACCTCAACTTTTAGAGTATGGAACCAGCTATGAGAAGGAAGAAAAAGGAGGGTTGCAATCAAGACTTCCTCCTGCTCAGCTGCTAAGTGCTGCATTGAACAATGATTCATATTTGACACATGTTTTTAACCTGACACAAGTGCACTAACCCAAGTACTTTGCCCAGTGGAGAAAGCTTTTATCTTGATTTGTTGTGTTATGTACTGCATGTCTTATGATGTATCTGGATTGGTTGCCATAATCCCAAGACTTGGGAGTAGCCATCAAATTATCAGTCAGCTTGTCATGGAGGGCCTGTGGGCCTGAAAAGACACTTATTTATGCCTATGTATGCCTGGAAATATCTTTCTGCCAGGATCCCTGGTTGTAAACCAGTTGTGTAAGCCCCACACACCCAGCTCGTGTCTCCCTGGGGTGGGTCTATGTGATCCCCATATTTGGGGAAAGTCCAGGCAAGAGTCTTCTGCTTATTATGGTAAGGTTTGGCTAACTGCCAACCTGATTGGTCATTCTAGTGGCCAAAGGAGCCATTAATCTTGGCCCACATTCAATAAATAGGGGTGCACAGGTAAATAACATGCACAGCTAAATAACATGCACAGCTCAGCTCTAACTCACCTGCACAGCTCAGACACATGCTCTGACCCTCACTTGCAGCGCTCAGCTCAGACCATCAGGCGTAGACCCTGCAGCGCTCATCTGCTCAGACCCCCATGCTCAGATGCCATTGCATAGCTCCGATGCTCAGAGGTTCTGACCCTCATGCTTTGACTCATTCACAGCTTACCTGCCTGCATACCTTTCTTGCAGAGCTCATTTAAGCCTGCACATATATATAAGGAGCCTATAGCCTCCTAAGCCAGCTGTGCACATCTGCACACTATCGCGTTATCAGAACCAGATCCTGCATTGCCTTTACCTACGGAGCTCAGACTCCCAGCAGCCACACACACTTTGCATGCCTGCTGTCTATCATTGCCTAGTAAAAGCCACTGCCACTGAGATAACCAGGAAGCAGATTCTGAATTGTCTGCACACACACACACATGGCCTGAAGCTGTGAACAACCATGCCAGAGACAGCATGATATTCTCCTCCTGCTGCACCTGAAATCCTGCCAGCTGAGAAGTCCTGGACACAGCATCCAGAAGAAGTCAGCAGCACCAACGGCAGAGATTGCCTCTTCACCAGGAGAACAAGGTTAGAGAAAACCTACTTCTGCAGAAGCTGGGAAGATTTATCCTTTCCCCTCAAACCAGGAGGATTCCAGCCTCAGAGTCCACAGGCAGAGACCCTGGAAAATTGGACATTAGACATAGGCTGTGACACAGCCCCAGAGGGTGGTTAATAATAAGAATTGTGAGTAAAAGCTTTAATACCTCTGTAATATAAGTTGTCTCTGCCATAGAGCAGAAAGAGTTTCAGCTGGGCAAATAGCATAAAGATCCCAAACGGCATTAAGTCGCGGGGAAAACTCCTCTTTCTGTTTCTAGTTTGAATGTTTGCTAGTTAACTAACAAATTCCTGTACCTATTTTATCCTAAATTGTTTTCATAACTATGTACCGAACTTAAATATTAATATAGAGTGGTTGGGGGTGGTGAGAGTTCAAATATTGAATTTAATAAATCTATATTTTTATATAAAATTATCTCATCCCAATTAATTTCTCCCCTACGCCAAATAGGCATCAGTACTGAGAAATCCCCCTCTGTAACACAGCTATCATGTCACTCTAAAGAGACAGTCTCCCCTGACATCTTTTCATTTTCCTCTGCTATTAACCAGGGATGGGACAAGATTTTCTCAGACAAATGTCAGTTTCATTTTCCTGTCTTAACTAGTGAGACTGGGCTCCTCTATAATGTTTACAATGTAACTTACTAACTTCCAAGCCCAGCTCTCTCTTAATCTGCTTCTCTTGACTCGCTTCGAACTCACAGTTTGAAAACAAAGCCAGTGGTGTTTTTAGTCTGCTCTGCTCTCATTGCAATTTGTTGCTATATCTGCTGTGTTCATATTTTCCAGTAGATAATGTGTCCAGAGAAGGAAGACAAAGCTGATGAGAGGCCTGGAACACATGCCCTATGAGACGAGGCTGAGGGAGTTGGGGGGGTGCAGCCTGGAGAAGAGGAGGCTCAGGGGTGACATCATTGCTGTCTGTAACTACCTGAAGGGAGGCTATAAGCAGGTGGGGTTTGTTTTTTTCTGCCAGACAACCAGCAACAGAATAAGGGGACACAGACGCAGTCTCAAGTTGTGCCAGGGGAGGTATAAACTGGGTGTTAGGAGGAAGTTCTTGCCAGAGAGAGCGATTTGCCATTGGAATGGGCTGCCCAAGGAGGTGGTGGAGTTGCTGTCCCTGGAGGTGTTCAAGAAAAGACTGGATGAGGCACTTGGTGATGTGGTCTAGTTGATTGGATAGGTTTGGGTGCTAGGTTGGACTGGATGATCTTGGAGGTCTCTTCCAACCTGGTTGATTCTATGATTCTGTGATTTAAAGATATAAAGAAAAAGGAAGCGAATCATTCTTTAACCACATGTTCACTGGCAGTGTTTATCTATGACTGATTTAATTTTGTCTAACTTAAATGTGGGCCTCCCTGCAAAAGATGTAACAAAAAAGATGTGAAACATGCCTTTAGTTTTGTCAGAACAAAGGCCTGTCTGTTTTTCATAAAAGCCATAGCTTTTATTGCCTGATAGGACACAACTGAAGAAGGGAGTACTTATGTCCCCGAACCTCATGCCCTGCTCAGGCAAGCCATTAAGTCCATTGCTCTGACACACAGAACATGTCTGAACTCCATCACTACCAAAGTCTTGTAGCTTAGCTGTCCAGCATTTATGCTTACCCCCTGAAACCGTGATTAGCTCATTAATGGAATATTAGCTAGCTGAGAATGTGTGGAGTACTATGGCCATGGGAAACTTTCAACAATTACTTGTCTGAATACCTGAACATTTTCATGAAGTCACTTCAATTATAAGCAAAATTAATGAAAGTGCTGTGATTTGGTTTAGTACTGACATTCCTATTTCAGTGTCAATTCCCAATCTTGTTTAAATTAATTAATTTTCCTCAGCTGCCTAATTGTGTCAAAGTAGTAAAACAGGACATTTCAGAAGATTTGAAACAAAGCACTTTTGTCGTTGGGTTGTGGGTTGATTGTTTTTGGTTGTGTTTTGTTTTGTTTTGTTTTAATTCCTTCCAGGCAGATTTACATAAAACAGATTCTTGTGTAAGAATTAATTTCGCCACTGTTCATGTGCAAAGTTACTTTTCCAAACCTAAATTGATTTGTAAACTTTTTCACAACTATTATAAAACCACTAGTGACTTAGAAGAGGCAGAGGCTATGTTGAGAGCCCCCGTACCACCTGCTTGGCAGTCCTGAAAATCTTTTGAGTACATAGTGGCATGAAACTGTTTGCCAAACTGTGCAGGAGCTGAAGATCCTGAGAATTTGGGCTGCAGATCTCTCATTAGACTGCCACTCAGGCTTTTGAGAAGTCAAATGGATGAGCAAGCATGAGACCTGACTGAATTGGGTTGTAACCTCATCTAATTCAAACCTTCTCTGTGAAATGCTTGAGCTGTAACCAGCCTATGAGATCAGTCAGTCAAAGGGAAACAGAGTCCTTTGAAAAGCTTTTCAAAAGCTCGTTTTATTATCAGCAGTATTATTACTACTGCAACAAGTACTATACCATTTACGTCCCAGGACTCAAATAAAGACCAGTGGCCCATTTTGCCAGGCTTGAGGCAAGTCTGCTAGGGCACAGGCTGCCTCTTTCACAGTAACGTTGAGTTCATATACAGTATCACAGATAATTAGGACTCTAATCCATCTGTTATCTGTTCAGATTCACATGACTTCGTTTTATTCAGAACTTCCTTGATAAAATAGTCTGGTAGCTCATTTTAGACTCCCTTTATTCCCTGACACTATACAGAGAAGCCTTCTTTTTCTCTTGCTGCTCCTCTGCAAATAATCACACAGCATAGAAAAGCAGCTCCACCCACAAACTCCTCTGATTCTTATTCCATTTCCCTGAAAAAGGACTTTCACATCTATAAACTCAGAAATGCCACCTTCATTGACATTTCTTTGGCAATATGTACTTTGAAAGCTTGGAGTAAATAAAAAAAAAAATTTAAAAACCCAACAAAAAAAACCCCACACCAACATTCATAGAAGGTCTCCTTGAAGCTGACATTATTGTTTTAGTGAAAGAGAGAACTGATAAAACAAAGCATGGACAAAACAGCAAATGTTTGTTACAAAGTGAGATTAAAAAGAAATATTGTGTGCACTGATTCAGTCAAGTTAAATATTACTTGAACTTTATATAACATCATTCTTTTCAGAGAGAAAAATCAGTTTTCTTCCAACAGTGTCTCACAAGACGATTTTGCGGTCCTTTTGTATATAACATTGTGATGATTTTACAGCATTCAAAAAGCAATTCGGAGGGAGAGTTAGTCAACTTTTTACTTTCTTCAGTTAAAACATCTTTCGAGCACTGTACTTCAGTTTATTTCACAGTGAAGTATTTGTGATCCTGGACATACTACATTTTTGTGATCCCCTTAACCACCTTATTCATATTTACATTTATATATGTCTTGCCTGTGTACCAATCCAGACCAAAAAAAAAACAAAAACAACACAACAACCAAAAAACTGAGTTGGCAATGTGTATACTTCCAACAGATTCCCACTTTAAATGTCTTCCCTCTGGGCCATATGGTTTAAAGATATCTCTGACTGTCCTCAGAGCTCATTTTCTTTAATCCTGGATTAGCCTTGTTGCCCTTCTTTACCTTTTCAAGTACTGCAAAGTCTCCTGCCACCTCCCCTTAATGCAGTAAGGAGAAAAGAACATAATACTCAAATGATTTAAATTTTGACCAAAGCAATTCATAATCTCAGCATATCCTCCTTGGATTTTTAAACTTGCCTAGCATTTCATTGGCCCATGCAGGAGAGTGCTTCTTCTGCAATATCTTGACATTTTAAGAAATTAGGTAACAATTGCATTGAGGTCTTTATGCTGCCTCCAGCAATCTTCTCACATGAAAACTGACTTCATGGCCTATGGCCACATACACAAACAACTGCAGTTAATTTTGGAAACAGACACTTAGTAATTGTAAGCACTGGCATGAATTCCAAGCTGTAGATGATGTAGATGTTACACTCTGTAAGTATTCTAAGCATGTGCAAAGACGATGCTGAAGCAAGGTCTCTGACAGCAGAACAAGTGTTGCTTGTTTGGGATCAAGCAAAAAAATTACATAATTATGTAGTAAAGGAACTTCGAATGAGAAGCTGTGTTATATAATGCTTTGTGAATGCCAGATATATTAAATGGAATTTCTGAGGGTTTATATTCCTTTTTCTAATCTAGAATAGTAACGAGAGGATTAAAGATTGCTTCCATAAATCCTACTTCTTACACTGGCTTGAAAAATATCATTAAAAAAAAACATTCATCTTCTCCCAGCAAGCGTGGAATGGCTGAATGACATTCAAATATTAACAAGCAACACTTTCAAATTATGTGGCTCCAGTTTAATAATGAAGGCCTTCAGATAATGAAAAATCACTGACAAAACAGAAATCATACTTTTTCAAAACTATCAAAATAAATCTAAGGCAGTCTGAGGCAGTGATGATGGCTTAAGCAATTATTTTTTAATAGAAGATTGTAAATATCTGCCAAAACATTGCATATTGGTGGTTTCTTAGACGTGAAAGCTCTGTCAGAAACAACTATTATGGTCTTAACAAAAAGTATTTTAAAAATGGAGCGAATATAACATAGTATTTAAACCAAACCTTCCCATCAGGAAAGAAATAATCACTTATATAACACACAGAACATGCATTTGTGGCTGCTGTCATCTGTGCAAATGAAATGACATTCAGTGTAAGTATTTCAATGTCTTGGCATGCTTACTTTGATTTTAATGAATATTATTTCATAAGGTGAGTGGTCTCCTTGCTAACAGTCCCCTCTATGTATTGACATTTCCTGAAATGACTGTCTGATGCTACAGTGGAGAGCAGGGCTCCAACATGTAGGCAAGGGAGAAAAGCAGAGACATGAAAAAGAAGGAGCTGGGTGAAATTTTGCACTCTTGCCACCAAACCACCAGCCGGCGTAGATGAGACAGTGTTACAAGTTTAGAACAGCTGTCCACTAATGTTTGATCAGGGATAAAATATGCCGAGGTGACAACATCTTGCTCCCCTGCATTTCAGGGACTATGATTAAAAATGCAGCAAGGCTCACACAGGGCCAGTAGGTCCTATGTTCTCTCAAGATACAAGGGGGAGAGACAAGTTCACAAGATGTCAAGAACAATATCCATTTGTGTTTACTATGCAAACCCGCTGAGTAACGTTTCTACGCATGTTTGTACTAAGGACCATTGAGAATATAGGGGGAAAACAGGGCTGCATAGGAGGAGAGAAAAGAGACAGCCAGAGAGGAACAAGTAGGCTAAGAGATACGTAGCTGGGACGTAGAAATATGCTGCTGCATGGGTAGCTAGCTTCTCTGGGGCAGGGAGGGGAGGAAGAAATGCAAGATTAGAAGATGTATATATACACAAACACAGCTGGAAGAGGTGCAGCATGGCTACAAGTTAGCGTCCACAGTGCCTTCCCTCCTCCCCTTTCAATAATATATTGATGTAAGCAGCTTGCGCATGCCAAACAAATTCTCTACATAAAAAGCCAACTGTCGGAAGGAGGCTCATCAATCTGGCAAAGTGCACTCAGGTAGAAGGCCTCTTGGGGACCCTGCCCTGGCAGCCGCGCTGCTCTGGGGAAAGGGACTGCTCCAGCTGACGCGCTCATAAATGTTCATTAAAGGATCTTTCCGCCAGTTTACAGGAAAGCAGCTGCTTTGCAGGAATGCTGGCAATTTATTTCTCAGTGATATTATGGAAAGCTGCCCCGGATAATTGAACTGTAGGAAGTTTTGCTGTTAAAATGGCAGAGACAGCTAGCTGAAGTCACTCAATCAGCACCTCCTTACTAGTACAGCAACCACAGCATATCCAGATATATTCCGTTTGGAATTCTTTGCTGCTCTTTTCTAGGAGAAATGTTTTTTATGTCTTCCTGCATTTCTCACATTGTCATGTCATTTCCTCCTCTCCATAGTGGAGAGAGAAGGGGAAATGCATCTATTTTTTCTGCTGCAGTGATAATTTCCCCTGGAAGACAAAGAGATACACAGCTTTAGGAGTGCTGTGCAGTGCTGTTTTGGAACTTTAACTATGATAAAAAAGTACTTGCCTTATGTATTGCCAAGGTGGTGTCCTTCTTTCTGAGACTAGTAGAAAAGACTCTGCATAGAAGATGTCACATGAGCTAATTTTCCCTAATTTAATATTTTAGAAGTTGGGGATTTGTGCTTTCATTCCAATATTGTAGAGGATGTAGCAGTGACTTATAGTAAGAAGAGCTTGGTGTGTGGTGAAATAACAATGTATTAGAGTAGGAACTAAAACAGTGAGATGAGATCTTTCTTTTTTAATAGGCTGATTAAAAAAAAAAACTTACTTAAAGCATTTCTATGGAGTAAAAAGAGAGTTAGCTTAGTTAGTCAGTGAGAGAAGAATGTAAATTTGGGTGAATAGTTTACCATACACATTTTAGGAAAAGGTGCAAAAATACCTGTTTATATCTTGTTCTTAAAAAATAATAATGTCAGGGGAAGTTGGAGGTGGAAATAGAGTCTGTTGGAGAGTAGGAGAGCCCTGAAGGACCATGACAGGCTGGATGGGTGGGCAGAGGCCAGTAGGATGAGATTTAACAAGGCCAAGTGCAGGGTTCTACACTTTGGCCACAACAATCCCAAGCAGCACTACAGGCTGGGGACACAGTGGCTGGAAAGCAGCCAGGAAGAAAGGGACCTGCGGGTGCTGGTAGATAGTAGCTGAACATGAACCAGCAGTGTGCCCAGGTAGCCAGGAGAGCCAATGGCATCCTGGCCTGTATCAGGAACAGTGTGGCCAATAGGACAAGAGAGGTTATTCTGCCCCTGTACTCAGCACTGGTCAGGCCACACCTTGAGTACTATGTCCAGTTCTGGGTTCCTCAATTCAAGAGAGATGCTGAGGTACTGGAATGTGTCCTGAGAAGGGCAGCAAGGCTGGTGAGAGGCCTGGAACAAAGCTCTGTGATGCGAGGCTGAGAGAGATGGGAGTGTGCAGCCTGGAGAAGAGAAGGCTCAGAGGTGACTTCATTGCTGTCTACAACTGCCTGAATGGAGGCTGTAGCCAGATGGGGTTTGGTTTCTTCTTCCTGGCAAGCAGCAACAGAACAAGGGGACACAGTCTCATGTTGTGCCAGGGGAGGTATAAACTGGGTGTTAGGAGGAAGTTTTTGCCAGAGAGAGTGATTTGCCATTGGAATGGGCTGCCCAGGGAGGTGGTGGAGCCAGCGTCCCCGGAGGTGTTCAAGAAAAGACTGGATGAGGCACTCGGTGCCGTGGCCTAGTTGACTGGCTAGGGCTGGACTGATTGATCTTGGTTAGATAGGTTGGACTGGATGATCTTGGAGGTCTCCTCCAACCTGGTTGATTGTATGATTCTATGATTCTAAATAGTCCCATTTTAATATGATCACTATAAGAAATACAGTATTATTATCATAATGCTAATGATGCTACTGTAAGTGCTAATATAATTATTAGTTGTCAGAGAAGTAAAACATTCTTTAATTTTATTTCAGTACATTTTCTCTAGAGAGAATGTTGGTTGAAGGATAAGAGTCTTGAGAAGGTGTCAAGAGGATGAGACCAATATTTTTTCAGTGGTACCCAGTGTCAGGACAAGATGTAATGGGCACAAACTTGAACATAAGAAGTTCTGTCTAAACATGAGGAGGAACTTCTTTAATTTAAGGGTGATGCAGAACTGGAACACGCTGCCCAGAGAGGTGTTGGAGTCTCCATCTCTGGAGACATTCTAAACCCGCCTGGATGCTGTCCTGTGCAACCTACACTGCATGAACCTGGTTTGGCAGGAGGATTGAACTCGACAATCTTCAGAGGTCTCTTCCAACTCCTACCACTCTGTGATTCTGTAAGCGGCTGGGTGGAGGTAAGCTGCATTTTGGCCTAAAACCACAACAGTCCTTTTGGTAGTAAACATGGGGCCTGAAGGGTTGAAATAATGAAATATCTGATCAAAAGCTGCTAAAACAATTTTATTATAAATGACTTTTGTATCAGTTTTGTATCCATACTCACAGCCAGGCTCTGTTTACATGGTAGCATTATATATATACTTATATATTAGATGTATTCTCTGTAGTGATGTTTATTATCTCAGGGAAATGAATGAGGTCTATCATATTGCTTTATTGGACGCTATCAAGTTATTATTATGGTCATTTATTAGTAATCTAGGAGCAATGGATAGATTCAGACTGGATGTTAGGAAGAAGTTCTTCACCATGAGAGTGGTGAGACGCTGGAAGGGGTTGCCCAGGGAGGTGATGGAAGCCCCATCCCTGGAGGTGTTTAAGGCCAGGCTGGATGAGGCTCTAGACAACGTGATGTAGTGTGAGGTGTCCCTGCCCATGGCAGGGGGGTTGGAAGTAGATGATCCTTGTGGTCCTTTCCAACCATGACTAGTTCTGTGATTTTGTGGATGAAAGAGGGGAAGAGGTTTTTGCAGCTTTTCATAATGTTGAGTATCCTTGGGATGTCCAAGACAGCACGCTTTTCTTGCTGTGTCTCATCTAGCATTACAATTTTTGTCTCAAGAATACCAGGCAGAGATCTGCCCAGAGGCTGGAGTTATGAGTGGCAGGGCTTGGGGGAGAATATGGGCAAGTGCCTATGACAGTGGTCATCTTTGGGATTTGGGAATTTCACGCCTGAGCAAGTGTAGAATCTTGATAAACTAGTATCACACAGTATCATAGTATCATCAGGGTTGGAAGAGACCTCACAGATCATCAAGTCCAATCCTTTACCACAGAGCTCAAGGCTAGACCATGGCACCAAGTGCCACGTCCAACCTTGCCTTGAACAGCTCCAGGGACGGCGACTCCACCACCTCCCCGGGCAGCCCATTCCAGTGTCCAATGACTCTCTCAGTGAAGAACTTTCTCCTCACCTCAAGCCTAAATCTCCCCTGGCGCAGCCTGAGGCTGTGTCCTCTTGTTCTGGCGCTGGCCACCTGAGAGAAGAGAGCAACCTCCTCCTGGCCACAACCACCCCTCAGGTAGTTGTAGACAGCAATAAGGTCACCTCTGAGCCTCCTCTTCTCCAGGCTAAACAATCCCAGCTCCCTCAGCCTCTCCTCGTAGGGCTTGTGCTCGAGGCCTCTCACCAGCCTCGTCGCCCTTCTCTGGACATGCTCAAGCATCTCAATGTCCCTCCTAAACTGGGGGGCCCAGAACTGAACACAGTACTCAAGGTGTGGTCTAACCAGTGCAGAGTACAGGGGCAGAATGACCTCCCTGCTCCTGCTGACCACACCATTCCTGATGCAGGCCAGGATGCCACTGGCTCTCTTGGCCACCTGGGCACACTGCTGGCTCATGTTCAGGCAGGTATCAATCAGCACCCCCAGATCCCTCTCTGTCTGGCTGCTCTCCAGCCACTCCGACCCCAGCCTGTATCTCTGCATGGGGTTGCTGTGGCCAAAGTGCAGCACCCTGCACTTGGAGCTATTGAACCCCATCCCCTTGGACTCTGCCCATCTGTCCAGGCGGTCAAGGTCCCGCTGCAGAGCCCTTCTGCCTTCCAACTCAGTCACATCTGCCCCCAGCTTGGTGTCATCTGCAAACTTGCTGATGACTGACTCAATGCCCTCATTCAGATCATCTATGAGGATGGGCCCAGCACTGATCCCTGAGGGACACCACTAGTGACTGGTCGCCAGTTGGATGTGGCACCATTCACCACCACTCTCTGGGTCCGACCCTCCAGCCAGTTCCTAACCCAGCACAGAGTGTTGCCATCCAAGCCATGGGCTGACAGCTTAGCCAGCAGTTTGCTGTGGGGGACAGTGTCAAAGGCCTTGCTGAAGTCCAGATAGACCACATCCACAGGCCTGGGAAAGGTTTGTTGCCATCATGGCAATTCCAGAGTGACAGAAATCATTGAAACGTTCTGGGACCTTGTCCATGTCTAGCAGATCCTGTTTGAGATTATTCAGTTCCCTCAAGGGCAGACTCTCTGGGCCTGGCAGCAGATGCTACAGCTACATCAGAGAACCAGTATCTGGCAGTATCAGTTTCCCCCATACAGCAAGAGAAGTACATAAGAAAATCAGTCTGCCTCGTGAGGGATGATGATGAACCAGGTCCACCGCAAGAACAGGAGGAAAAGCCAGAGCTAATCACCCATCTCCTGTCCCTGAGTGAGCTGCAAGACATGCAAAAGGCTTCTGGCTGCCATCCAGGCAAGCACATTATCAGCTGGCTTCTCCAATGCTGGGATAACAGGGCCAATAGTATGGAATTAGAAGGTAGGGAAGCCAAGCAGCTGGGATGCCTGTCTAAGGAACAGGGAATTGATGAGGTGATTGGAAAACAAACACAGTTCCTCTGGAGGGATCTTCTATCAGGCATGAAGGAAAGGTACCACTTCAAGGAGGATGCTGCATGTCACCTAGTCAAGTGGATTACCACAAAGAGAGATATCCACTACTTAAGGGAATTAACTGTGCTGGTGGTGATTCATAATGATCAGAATGATGAACAATCACCATCAGATACAGATGAAGTCTAATGCACATCACCTCTCTGGAGGAAGTTCTTATGAAGCACATGGCTATCCTATGCATACTCATTGGCAGTATTGTCCTGGAAAGATGGACAAGAATAAGTGGCGCATGAATTATGGGCCTGTGTTTCAGCTGTTCTGGGACTTCCATCAATTCAAAGACATGTCCTGTTCTCCACTTATGGAGTCCTGTATCTACAACTAGTAGATGTAGATCCTTCCCTGCCCGAGAGACAGTCTTTGAGATACACAGCATGGAACACCCTGTGATTTTACCTATGTGTCCACAGAGAGGACATGATGAAATGTGACAGAAAACCCACTTTAGTACTCACTGCATGAGTACATGAGCTGTGAGGGAAAGCAATCACAATACAGGATTACTTCAGGAAAAGAAAACATCTCCAGCTTCCAGAGGAAAATTCTCCAAACAGAGTGGAAGGGATGTTCTGACTTTTGATCCTCTTGAAGTAACTTCCACAAGAAGTGAGTGATTCTGATCAGGATTAGAGGGGCTCTGCCTCCAGCCATGTGAAAGAAAGGGACAATCAGTTTACTGGACTGTGTGGATCTGACGACTTGGCAAATCAGACCCACAAGTGTGTAATGCTCTAGTAGATACTGGTGCACAGTGTGCCCTAATGCTATAAAGATACAGGGCTGTCATAGCCTGTATTTCTGGAATGACAGAGACATCCAAGCATTTGAGTGCATTGAAAGCTGAAGTGAGTTTAACTGGAAATGAGTGGAATAACCAAGCCATTGTATATCTTTTGTATAGACTCAGAAGAGGGTATTTCAAGAACCCAAAAGGATGTTGATGAGCTTTTGGTATAGCTGCTCTTGAGATGGAAGAAATAAATCGTTGCCCATCTTGCCTAATCTTTTGGAGGATCCTTCTGTGGTGGGGTTGTGAAAGGTTAAAGAACAGCAGGTGCCAATCGCTACCACAATGGTGTACTGGCAGCAATATCACACCAATCAAAAGTCACTGATTTCCATCTATAAACTCATTTGTCAGCTGGAGACCAAAGGGGTGATCAGCAAAAGCCAGTCAGTCTCCAACAGGCCCATAAGGCCAGTGCAAAAGTTAATGGAGCATGGAGACTAATAGTAGACTACAGTGGTGTTGCAGAGGGGAAATTAATTAATGCAAGATGATATTTTCCAAAAAAATAATATTGTTTATTAATTTTGCTATTCAGAACTCTTGCCACCCCCAACCACTGATTTTAATAATATTTTGTTACTTACATGGTCATGGAAACATTGTATGGATAGTATCTAGATCTAGTGATAACCAGCAAAATATATGAACAACAACTGAACTGGAAGAGAAGATTCCCATGGTCAAATACCGCTTGCGTTCAATATGCATCTTGCCCAGTAGATGGGCTCAAGGAGCTCTTTCTGCTCTATGGCAGAAGGCAATGGAGAATTACAAAGACGCATTTAAGCATTTACTCACAAATTATTATTATTACCCTTGTGGAGTCTAGCCACAGTTCAGACAGTGCCCAGATGCTTTCAGGAGACTGTCTTGTCAGACGTTGAGACTCAATTCTTCCCAGGATATTTTCTGGGGAAAGGATGTAGACAATCTTCAACCTTGTCTCCTGGCTTCTGGATGATCTGTATATATGTCCAAGTCTGCTAAGCAGGACTTTCAGATGTAGAAGCAGGATGTCGTGCAGTCTCAGCATGATGTCACACTGACCACACAGGCCAATTGCATGCAGGCATCCAGTGTCTGCTCTCGGTTACTCACAGCAGTGGAATTTACCGGGCAAACAATAAGGCAGTAGGCAATAGCAGCAGGCAATGGCAGAGCACGGCTGAGCACAGGAGAGAGAGCACAGGAAAGCACAGGGAAGCAATGCAGGGAAGCAAATCACGGTGTTTTAATTGCCCTTTGGACACAGAATAGCCAATCAGGATGGCAGTTAGCCAAATCTTACCACATTAGGCAAAGCTACAGGTTCATTTTTCCCAAATTTGGGAAAAGCACAGGCCTTGCACTAGGCAGGCACAAGCTAAGAGTGTGTACCTTGTTTACCATGTTTACCACTGGACCTCTGTGATGGTTTGGGTGTTACACCCCCCCCCCCTTTAGACTCAGCCAGCTCTGGAAATTGAATGAAGCTTTGTATTTACAGCTTAGCACAATATACAAGCTGATATTTACAGTATACACAGTTATATACAGAAATATACAAGGTAAAAGGTAATACAGAAACACAACAGTCTTCCCAGAAATCTGAGTCCCCAAGAGGGGCTCCCAACTGCCCTTCCACCTTCTCCCCCCCTCTCAACCTTACCCCAGACGTTGTCTTGTGCCCAAGGAAGAATGGAGGTTCGGCCAGGGGGTTTAGGAGCCAGGTGGATTAATCAGATTAGGTTAGAGAGAGAGAAATGCATCTCAAAGACCAGGCAGTGACCGAATGTCTTATCTATGTTTGGATTCTTGCTCTTATACATCTCAGCAAGCCTATGAGTGAAGTAGACATCAACACCATTTCTCTTTCACAGCCTGTAATCTAGTTCTTCTCACCAAAACATTCTAGCTAGCTTCAAACTAGCACAACCCTGGACCCTGGGCAGGCCAGACTCAGTGGCTGCAGGTTCTTTTGTGTCCATTTCCCATGCTTGCCTCTCTGGTGAAGCAGGAAAACATGCCTAGGCAAGGCAGGACATGTATAAGCCTATGTGGGTCTATCAGGTCTACCACAAGTGATCTGAATGAAGTTATGCCAGTAATGAGTGCTGGACAATAAGAAATATCAGAAAATGTCATGCAGATGGAGTGTTCACTGCATGATCTGTGGCAACCAGTTTCCTAACAAGAGCATAACAAACTCAACAGCAGGAATTAGCCTTTTGATGAGGGTTTAGATCTATGTAGCAAGTATTTAGGCTGATGTAAGACTGCACAAATTAACTTTTTTTTTTGTGTGTGTGTGGGTATGTGTGCTTTTTCTATGCATTTTCAGTACAACTGAAATCCTACTTTTTTTCTCTTGTGGACTACTTTAATGCATGTTGGTCTATTGAATGCAATCTTTAGAAGATAGTATTACTGATTTCCATCCAAACTGGATATTTTGACGCAGCAAATTATAAAAGTCAAAGAAGCAAGCATTTGGAAGCAGTCATTTGGGGTTGTTATAATGGTGCTTCATACAGTGCTCAAATCTCTGAAATGACTGTGTGGGGATGGTAGCACCAGAGTGTGGAAAGCCAACCTGTTGAACTAGTAATGTTAAGGGGAAGGGGAATCTCATTGTATCTTTACATAAATGGCTAAACCCCAACCATAGCCAGGTTGTTAAAGTTGCTGGATATCAAAACAAAGTAAAAGAGTTCCTAGAGATCTTGTTCCTTTAGTATAGCTCTAAATAATGTTGGCATTATTATTAGATTTAAAGTATTAATCTGCATCTATGTCATGGGTTAACTTGAATATTTGCTGCTGTTATTCACACCATCCTGCCTCATGACAGCTTCAAAATCAAGTGCTGGCTGGAGCAAAGTATTATGGGGCTCAAAATTCAGAATGTAACATAAGAGACTTTCAGTTCTGCTTTTGGGTTCTGGGGTTTTCTGGATTTTTTTTTTATACAGGGATGATGGCAAGATGTGTGGGAGTGGGGTATCATGCTGGTTTTCTTTTATGCTAATTTTTTTGTTTGCTCGTTTGTTTTGTTTTGTTGTTTTGTTTTGCTTTGTTTCAGGTTTTTTGGTGTTTGTTTCCTCCCCCCGCCCCACATTTTACTGTGCCTTTTTTGCAAGTAGGCTAAGCTAAAGTAATCATACATTGCATTATTAGAACTGCATTCAGTTTTGGGTTTACTGCTCTCACTTTTAGGCTCCCCAGTTTAAGAGGAACAGGGATCTGCTGGAAAACTGCCTGTGGAGGGCTATGAAGATAATTTGGGGACTGGAATTCTGCCTGATGAGGAAATGCTGTGGGACCTGGGGCTTTTCAGTCTGCAGAAGAGAAGACTGAAAGGGGATCTAATAAATGTTTATAAATATATGAGGGTTGGGGATCAGGAGCGGGGGAACAGGTTCTGCTCACTTGCTCCCTGTGATAGGAGAAGGAGCAATGGATGCAGGCTGCAGCATAGGAGGTTTTACCTCAATACAAGGCAGAACTTCTTTACTGTAAGGGTCACAGAGCACTGGCACAGGCTGCCCAGAGAAGTTGTGGAGTCTCCTTCCCTGGAGACTTTCAAGGCCTATCTGGATGTGTTCCTCTGTGATCTGAGCTAGATGGTATAGTCTTGCTCTGGCAAGGGGATTGGACTTGATGATCTCTTTGAGTCCCTTCCAACGCCTAACATTCTGCGATCCTGTTATCCTGTGGTTATTAGCTAAGGTAATTGTGCATGTTATCTCATTTATTCAGTAAACTCTTATCTTCATCCCAACATTGAGTTTGCTCTGTTACTTCTCCCTCACTTCTGCACTGGGGGAGCAGGCATATTAACTCATTGGTTTTCCCTTAAACCATTGCAATCTAAAATAGATGTATTTTAAAAACTGGCCTTTTTACTGTCATGGAGGGGATTTCTCTTATTCCTCCTCTGTTAGGAGGAGGTGAGAAATTAATTTGAGGTGATATTAATTTTTTATAAAATTATTTATTAAAATTAATATTTAGAATTTGTACCACCCCCAACCACTATGTAATTAAGTTCGTTGTGCAAGTTTATGAAAACAGTTGGGATATATTTACAGGGATTGGATTATTAAATGGAAATATCAAATTATCAACAACTATAGACAGAGAGAAAGATTCCCTTAGGGTTAATGCCTCTTAACAACTATACTGTCTGCCCAGCAAGGGATGAAACTGTGTCTGCTCTTAAGATAGTAGTAACTTATATTACAAAGGAATTAAAGCTTGCTTAAATGTGTTGCTCTCAAGTATTAATCATTAATCACCCCCCCCCCCCCCCCCCCCCCCCCCCCCGGGATTGTGCCACAGTGTGTGCCCAGTATTCGGGTCTTGGTGAAGCTGGAATCTGTCCTGGCTTGCAGGAGAATGATAAGTGGTCCCAGTCTCTGGGGTAAATAGGATTTCTCTGACCTTCTCTCCTGGTGAAGTGGTCTCTGCCACAGTGCTGCTGCTTCTGGATGCAGTGTGTGTCCAGGGATGATCAGCTGGCAGGATTTCCAGGTGCAGGAGAAGGATTTGTCCGTGTAGCTTCCAGCACAGCCGTCTCACAGCTAGCAGGCTGTGTTTGTAGGTTAGCAGACAGTCTGAAAGATCTGCTGGCTCTGGATCTTTCCAGGCTTACAGGACAGCTGGCAAGCAGGTTCTATGCCGGGCTGCAGGGAGACTTGAGCTCCGTAGATAAATGCAGGATAGCAAGCCAGTGTGTACGGCTGCTCTAGGCTTAGGCAGGGGGCTCTCGGCTCCCCATATATGTATGAAGTGCAGGCATGCATGTGCTCTGCTTCTCAAAGGGGTCACAGACAGCTTAACTGTGCCTTGAGATCAATGCAAGAGTGCTGAGCCTCAGTAATGTTTGCAAGAGAGTAAGGGCCTGACTCTGTGTCTAGGCCATGCAAGCAGGTCAGGGCAGCAGGGTGCTGTTATATGGATCAGAGAGCTGAGTCTGAACGCTCTGAATGCTCTGAACTTCTGACCACGTGGTGCACCTTTGCACCCCTCTTTGTAGATTCTGAGCCGAGATTCGTGGCTCATTTGGCCATCTAAAGTGACCAATCAGGCTGGCAGTAAGCCAAACCTTACCTTAATAGGCAGTAGCTGTTTGCCTGGACCCTCCCAATAGGGGATCACCTGGGCGGACCCCAGGGGTACACGGACTGGGCGTCTGTGTGTTACACAACCTGTTTACTGCCATGGGTCCTGGCAGAAAAACATGTCCAGGCATGCAGAGGTATAGGGAGGCCTCAGTTTTGGGGCTGCTGCCCCTCCACCACATTTACAGTATTAGGCTAACTTGAAAGCAGGAGTGTGCTGCTCTGAAAAGTTTAAATATTTTATGCTATAGTGGTACTTGCATTCTTATTCCTACAGGAACCAGGGGAAAGCCAAGTAATTCTGCAAAATATTTAACTTTCAATAAGGAAGGTTGATGAAAAAATATTTGCCAGTGCCTTCCTTTAACTTTCTTCAAAAAAACTTCATGAGATACAGACATTATATAAGGGTACCATTAGATTTCAAATAAAAGTAGAGGGGGAAAAAAGAAGAAATTCATAAAATTAACATTACAAACCTTTCCAACTGTTAAGACTTTGAGAGGTCAGCCAAGTATTGTGTACAGCTGTAACAATCTTCTGTTATTTGCTGCTCTTTTTCTTTCATCCTTCCATCAAGTTTTCAGATAAAGAAAAATATTGCAAATAGCTGTCTTTTTTTCTGCTGCATACAGTCTTATGATTATTTAAATGATGCCACAGTTCAAGCTACTGATTATAAGAAGGAAGTCTGTATTTCCACCCAGACACTCCAATAACTGATACTGGAGCATTCTTCTAAACATGTCTGTGGAAACAGAAACATAGATCAGATCACATTAATGCAAAAATAAGTGTTCTCTCGTGCCTGAGAGAGCAAATCAATGCTCTGGTTTATTTGAGTGTTTGTTTTGGGGTTGGTTTGTTTGAGGGGATTGACTTTTTGGGGAGTTTGTTTTGGTTTGTTTTGGTGTTTTGTTTTGTTTTGTTATGGTTTGGTTTGTTTGTTTTTTACCTGCTGTATACTTTTATTTCCTTGTATGATCCTCATAATTATGTCTTCTTTCCATCTACTATATTCTTTTTCTTCCTCTCTCTCCTGACATACATTGACAGTTTGTCAGAGCAGGCCAGAAGTTTGGCTGTATGTGAAGAACAAATCTAGATCTGGTATCTTCTTGGATTAGTTAGTGGATTTAAAACACAAACACTGCCTTTCTGCAGGTGAAACTAAGAACATTAGAAGCCACCGATGAATGTGAAAGAGAAGATAGGTAAAAAACAAAGTTCTGTTTTGTGTGTAAATGATGTCAATTCTTGTAAGATTTTGCAAAGATTTTGTAAAAGTCCTCTCTCCAAGACATTGTTGATAGTGCCAGAATCTCAGCATCCATTCATATGAATGCAAACATTAAAAGATTTGCTCTCATGGAGGAAAAATCTCACTTGAACATGTCATATGGAGGCATCAATGAGCGTCAAACTAATACAGAAATGTAAACTGAAGAACAGTGTGATAAAAACCTCATACTAACTACTATAATTTAGGGTATCTCAAGTCACAGTATCACAGTATCACAGTATTATCAGGGTTGGAAGAGACCTCACAGATCATCAAGTCCAACCCTTTACCACAGAGCTCAAGGCTAGACCATGGCACCAAGTGCCACGTCCAATCCTGCCTTGAAGTGCCCCAGGGACGGTGACTCCACCACCTCCCCAGGCAGCCCATTCCAGTGTCCAATGACTCTCTCAGTGAAGAACTTTCTCCTCACCTCAAGCCTAAATCTCCCCTGGTGCAGCCTGAGGCTGTGTCCTCTCGTTCTGGTGCTGGCCACCTGAGAGAAGAGAGCAACCTCCTCCTGGCCACAACCACCCCTCAGGTAGTTGTAGACAGCAATAAGGTCACCCCTGAGCCTCCTCTTCTCCAGGCTAAACAATCCCAGCTCCCTCAGCCTCTCCTCGTAGGGCTTGTGCTCAAGGCCTCTCACCAGTCTCGTCGCCCTTCTCTGGACATGCTCAAGCATCTCAATGTCCCTCCTAAACTGGGGGGCCCAGAACTGAACACAGTACTCAAGGTGTGGTCTAACCAGTGCAGAGTACAGGGGCAGAATGACCTCCCTGCTCCTGCTGACCACACCATTCCTGATGCAGGCCAGGATGCCACTGGCTCTCTTGGCCACCTGGGCACACTGCTGGCTCATGTTCAGGCAGGTATCAATCAGCACCCCCAGATCCCTCTCTGTCTGGCTGCTCTCCAGCCACTCCGACCCCAGCCTGTATCTCTGCATGGGGTTGCTGTGGCCAAAGTGCAGCACCCTGCACTTGGAGCTATTGAACACCATCCCAAAAAAGTCTTAGCTTTTGTAAGTTTTATGGGGTGGCATAACATTGTGCATCATCAGTTATCCTAGGATCCCTCATTGTCATTATTGTTCCTTGCTTCCTCTCTATAATGTTCATTTTTACAGCAGCCATTTAATTTTTCCTTTTTGGCACTGTCTCAACCTTCTCTTGTACCAGTTCTAACAATTCAACATTGTTGAGAAAGTCTCCATTCAGTCATGTAACTCCTGATTAGCATTTTAGCCACCAGCATCAGTGTTGAGATATCCTCACTTTGAAATGAACAGCTCTTTAACACTTAGCTTTGACTTCCCTCACTAACAAACACTGGTTACAGTTGGTATTAGTGGTCTGTACACAGTGGCTGAGGGAGCTGGGGTTGTTGAGTCGTTCAGTCTGGAGAAGAGGAGGCTGAGGGGAGACCTTATTGGTCTCTACAACTACGTGAAAGGAGGTTCTAGCCAGGTGGGGGTGGACTCCTCTCCCAGGCACCCAGTGACAGAACAAGAGGACACAGTTTCAAGCTGTGATAGAGTAGGTTTAGACTGGAAGTTGTTCTTCACAGAAAGAGTGATTGGCATTGGGATGGGCTGCCCAGGGAGGTGGAGGAGTCACCATCCAAGGAGGTGTTTAAGAGGAGACTGGATGAGGCACTTAGTGCCATGATTCAGTTAATTAGAAGGGTTAGCTGATGGGTTGGACTCGATGATCTTGGAGATTTTTTCCAATCTGGTTAATTTTGTGGTTCTGTTATTCTGTGTGATTCTTTGGCATCTGCAAACACAGAGGTGAGGGAGTTACACAGTGCATGTTTGGTTTGTAACACTTCCAAAGGCATGGTGCTTTCAACAGGTGGATGTGCTCCTGCCCTCCAGCTCCCTTCACTATGGAAACCAGCATTCAAGACAAGTCCAGCCCAGCCACATGTTGCATCTGACAGAAGAAGTGGTTAAGACCCAAACTTTTTCCAGATCCTTTGCAATAGATCAGAAATTCCTAGACTGCTTTAAACTCAAGCTCAAGTCAGAAAACTCCTCACCTCGCTGTTCTATTTCTGTCATTTGTCACTGTTCTATTTTTATATCCAACTATCAAGTGGACTGTGATTTTTTAATTAGCTTATGCTCAAGTAGTATGCTCTTGACAAACTTGGAGAATTTGGAGGTTTTTTAAAGGGGAGCTTCCTCATCATATGAGATTTTTGATGCTTGCTTGTCTACTAATTAAAAGTGCTTATAAATTAATTATAAACCTCCTTCACAAACCAGTAGGAGGAAGACTGTGTGCTATGCCGGATATGATTATGATACAAGAGCAAAGAATGTGAGAGCAAACACAGAAAGAATTTTTATTGACTGGTCTGCCTTTTAACATTTTACTTGTGAAAATAATTTTCCTTCACAAGAAGACTCCCTTTGTTGAAAAAAAAGAAATCTAACCTTCATTTGCAAATGGAGTTATTACTATTTTCAGGAAACTGCAAACCTAACATAGATAGAAAAAAAAAAAAGAAAGAGAAAGAGAAAATACATTATAAAATGTAAATGTTACATCATTTACTTCTGACCCAAAGAATAAGCATATAAGATCATAAACAGTCTCTATATAGCCTCAAGAAGAAGTGTGTTTCTCTCTGGAAACCATTCCTTCTTTGGTCTAGTGGGATGGAAACAGTTCCATACAATTATGTAGGATTTGATATTTCTCCATTTCTACCTCACCACTGTCTCTTTGCTGTAGAGCTGGAATTACATCATCAGACTTTTTCTATTGATTCATCACTTGATCTTAATTTACCTATTTCAAGAGTGGAGTATCTAATACACACTTGAAATTACTCCTTTCATCCCCTGTTTATAATAAACGTTACAGAAAGCCATAGGAAGGGCATGAACAGAAGACAAAGATCAGAAGTCATGGGTCAAAAAATCACTATCAAGAAAACTGAACCAAAACAAACAAAAATACCTCCAACAAAACACAACCCATCACCCAAGCAAACAAAACCAGGAGTTCTGTTATGTTTGTCACCTTACTGCTGTATAGGGATTATCTCTCATAAAACCCAAAGTGTGGGATCAGAAAGTGCAAATGAGAAACAGCTTGGTGAGATGAATGGTCAATATGTTATGTCTTTCAGTGTTTTCTTTTTTGTTGTTGAACAATGCCCAGAGAATGCTAAAAACTGAAGAACCTGAAGTAAAAAGTCAGAGGATTTCTACTCCATTATGACAGTCTGCCTTCTATTTGCTCAATATGTTGGTAAAGCACTACTATCACCTCTGAACTAGCCTTAAAAAAATGCTAAGATTCCTTTCTGCATACCTTTTCTTTCTATGTTATGTTTCCAATGGCTTCTCCGTCTGATTCTTGTATTTTCACCTAATGTAGAGACTCTCTGTGTCAAAGGACAATATCTCACTGATGCTGCCTAAGTCTGTTTTGCCTGAGCCTGAACAGACTGTACACCAGCCCAGTGAACCGGGCCAGGGCACATGAAAGACATCTGTCTTTGACTGTCCAGCCCCCCTGTATTCTGAGAATGTCAACAAAAACATGTATTCCTGATCTCTACTCCCTCTTTTATCTTTTGGGACTTTGTGTATTTTGTCACATTTAGAGTGTCAGAAATAACCTTTTCTTCTGACTTAAGAAGGATAGCTTGATGCAGAAAATTGACATGAGGACTTCTGTCTGAAGAGGGGACTTTTTGATGAAAAAGAAACTGTTGGAAAACACTTCAAGTCTTTTTAAAACCTATTTTACTTTCATTTTCTGTTTCCTGTTCCCTGCATTTCCAAAAGTTGGCATGAATCTTGAAGTCTTTGACACGTCACTGATGAGCTAAAGTTTCTAAATTTTAAAACTTGAAGATGTCTTAAGTTTGTTATTGTGCACCAACAGGTTGCATGATACAGAATCACAGAATCACAGAAACATGCAGGTTGGAAAAGACCTTAAGGGGCCCCAAGTCCAACCTAGAACCCTACTCTTCAAGATTCATCTCAAACCATATCCCTAGGCACCACATCCAAATGACCCTTAAACACATCTAGGGTGGGTGACTCCACCACCTCCCTGGGCAGTTCATTCCAGTGCCTGACTGCTCTCTCCTTGAAAAACTTTTGTAATGTTCAATCTAAACCTCCCCAGTCTCAGCTTGAGGCCATTCCCACTTGCTCTGTCTCCAACTACCTGTGAGAAGAGACCAGCAACAGCCTCTCCACAATGTAACTTCAGGTAATTGTAGACAGCAATGAGATCTTCCCTCAGGTTCCTCTTTTTCAAACTACACTTCTGGCTCTGGTTCTATTGCTCATTGAAAGGAAAGAAACCCACAAATACTCTGTTTTTGCTCACTGAGAAGTTGTGAGACACAGACGCGATGTAATGCATGCTTCTCCCCAAACCATCCCTTTTCCAGAGATGCACTGCAATCTGCAAAGGAGTGGAGAAAGCACAGCTGTAAGGGATAGTTACAGTTATCAAGAGTCACCTTCTGGGGAATTTTCAGCAGATATACTCATGGGATGCACATGGCAATATTTCTTATGAAGCTAGGCAACCAAATGCAGTTGGCCTTTCCTCAATTTATATTTTCTCCACCATCTCTATTCTCTGTCTTTGATCTCCATCAAAACATTTTTTCAGTGAAGAGGTAATTCTTATGATAGTGTGCCAGTTTTTGTTCTGAACTTTAGATCTTCTGGCTTCTTAAGATAGCCACTTTTCTGACCTCCAATCTTTCTTTCCAATCTCAAAAGTACTTGACAATGTCTTTGAGACTTTCTGTGCTTTGGGAAAAAAAAGAATCCTCCCTGTAGAAAAGACATGGCTACAAAGTGAAAGCTATTGCTCTTTTTACCTCTAACTGGAGCGAGTCCAGAGGAGGTCAAGAAGATGCTCAGAGGGCTGGAGCAGCTCTGCTATGAGGACAGGCTACAAGAGTTGGGGCTGTTCAGCATAGAGAAAAGAAGGCTTTGAGGACACCTTGGAGCAGCCTTCCAGTATCTGAAAGGGGCCTACAGGAGGGCTGGGGAGGGACTATTGACAAGGTTCTGCAAGGACAGGATGAGGGGTAATGGATTTAAAGTGGCAGAGGGGAGATTTAAACTGGATGTTAGGAAGAAGTTCTTGACAGTGAGGGTGGTGTAACACAGGCTGCCCAGAGATCACGTTCTGTGATTCTGTGATCCGTAACTTCCCTGGAGGTGCTCAGGACCAGGTTTGATGAGGCCTTGAGTGACCTGTTCTAGTAGGAGGTGTCCTTGCCTATGGTGGGGGCTGGAACTAGATGATCTTTGGGGTCCTTTCCAACCTAAACCATTCTATGATTCTATATTGTGTCCTAATATCACACTGTTGCTGGCAACATTCATGTGTTGTGTATTTTGTATTTTGACTGAAAGTGGTGTTGCATTTTCCTTAACACAGTGTGTAAAGACGAGCACCCTGTAAGGAGAGTTTCAAATGCCAGTTTTAACTGAGCTGCTCTTGAGAGCTGTTATCAATTTCTATTAGTTTCCCTATAGATTTTTTAAGTATTTTGTGGTGGGAGTACTTCCTCTTACCTCTTAAATTCTTATGCTGTTATGCTTTGGTTTTCTTTAAATTTTTGTTTCATTTCTTCACATGTACAATTTTTTATTCCCTGCACATGTAAGTTGCATTTCTGCTTTCGGTTCCTCTTTGAAGACCTAGCAAGAGTTGCTTTTGTTTACTTGAAAAGATTTCCTGCTATAATAGGGTTACTTTCATTTATTTTCAGACAATGCTGGTTTGTTCTAATCCATTTATGACTGGTTTAAGTTCTTGCATATTCCCCATTGTTTTCTTTTATATCCCCCATTGTTTTCTTGCATAAACACCATTCTTTTAACCATTTTTCATTTTAGAAGTGAATTGGAAGTAAATTAATCTTTCTTTTAGATAAAGAATCTACTTCAAATTTATTTTGTTCAAGAGCACTTCAGAGGTGTTTGGAAAGTGGTGACTTGTGCCCCTGTCACTTTGCAGAGCTTTTCTATAGCAGCTCATGTCAATTATCATTTTGCCATAGGTTTTGATACGAATTAGGTACTGATTGAGATCTAATATGGGCTGTGTGAATGTTGTAGAAATTAACAATATAATATGAATTATGAATATTAAGTTCAATGTGAATATTGATTTTTAATTATTAATATTTAAATACTTGGGGAAATTCCCTAAGATTGTTTTGGATTGTTTTGGATTTTTGGTTGAGAGGAAGTAGTTGCACAAAGGGTATTTTTAAACATAGAATTAAACAGTTTATACAATCAGAACTTGGAAAACAGGAATGCAAAACCAGGAAAATTCTTACTGTTTATGGAATCTAATTTTGCTTTATTTTAACTTGGACACCTAATGTAATTTTATTACACTGCAGTAGTGATATTTGTAGATTTTTTAGGTAAACTAATAATGTAATGAGGAAGGCTGGATGGTTAGCATTTTCCTTCTCATTTCCCTTTTCACCTTTTTTTTTTCTTTAAATCATAAGAAGAAAGGGAAAAAAAAGATATATTCAAGTGTAGAGATAAGTGAACAAGTTCTTCTATAATTTAACTAACATCAGCCATAGATTTCCCATTCATAATTAGCACTTCAATTTACTAGAAAGTTTTAGCAGCAATTGCATAATTTTTAAAGAAAATTGTTCTTTCACAATTCAGGGAGTTAAATGCCTTCAATTATAGTGGCTCAAGACAAGATAGTTAAGGTGTTTTTCCTACTACTTTAAAGTGCAACACACAAATTATAACAGCAAAACTTCAGTTACCATGGCAACAGAATGGAGGCTGTATTCATGGCTTATTAATATTTAGAAGATATCAGAGTTTCCCTACTTTTTCACATTTGCAATCCAGATATTTTAGAGAAGTTATTTATAAAGAGCACAACATTCCTGAGAACACATCCCTGCTGGTGACAAATGCTTAAATGTGAAGTGCATTAGTGTGGCATCAGACATTGTCAATAATGCATGCTCACCACCATTTAATTATTTTGAAAACATCTGTTAAAGTAAAATATGTTCCAAAGGGGAATAAGGAAGTCAAGTGCATTAGTGACTGTGTTAACCACATTTCACTCCGTAACACAGAAAACCCTAAATGGAAGACCAGAATTCAAGGACAAGAAGAAAATGTTAAAATTCATCTTCACTTTCACTTTGTATCTAAGGAAGTAGTTTAGCTAAATCTTTTCTGTAGGGTTGGTTTTCCAAGAATTTTGAAAATATAGCTAAAATATTGTATCATAACACGCATCAGGAATTCTTTATTTTTCCCATAGCACACCCAAATGTATGTCATTTGTCTTTTGCCATTTTACAAGTGAAGATGGCCTTAGTCTTGGCTCTGAGTGAAGGAAAGCTGATAATCTTCCTCTCCTTAGTCATAGTCTCATGCAGTGTTTTGTTTCAGTCTAGAGAAAACTGGTTTATTTCCTTTTCAGCTTATTTTTCCTAGCTTGCTCCAACTGCTAAAAAATTTATATATATATACATATATTAAACAAACAAACAAAAATAATCCTTCAATGGTTAGTTTCAGACCCTGATATAAATACATTTATGTATGACTTCATACCACCTTTCATAGACCATTTAAGGCAGAAGTGGAAGATGCTTACTGAGACATATCTCCCACTCAGTTCTCTTGTCATGCACTTCTTACAAGTCATACCGACCATCACTGTCAAGTTAACTTAGTGAGTCATAATGAGTGGTACAAGTTGCTAATAGGCTTCAAGTCAGGGTGTGCCAATGCAGCTATGCCATGGATGGTGGAAAGCAGTAACCTTAAATTAAGTGGTCATGAATTTTTAAATGGACAGTATGTTTCTCTATCCACTGCCCAGATAGGAAAGAAACCAAATAGCAAACATAACAGCCCAGTGTGTCACACTCAGCAACTAAATTTCCCTGGAAATCCTTGAACCTAATCAGTGGAGATAGCCTGGAGCCTCTGAAGAACAATGTAGATGGTCCAAGTGAGGTACTCACTGGGGATTTGATAGCAGTACCCAGCAGGGAACAATCAAAGTTGACCTGAAGGAATCTGTGTGTAGCTGAAAATGCTACCAAAGTTGACAATAAAGCTGGAGTAAAACTACAATAAGGGGAGCATTGTGAAGAAGAGATGATACTACAGTCATGGAAAGAAAACTCCATGTTGTGGAGGGCCTGCAGGCCCGAAAAGAGGCTTATTTATGCCTATGCATGCCTAGACATATTTCTCTGCCAGGACCCCTGGTTGTAAACCAGTTGTGTAAGCCCCACACACCCAGCTCGTGTCTCCCTGGGGTAAACCCATGTGATCCCCATATTTGGGGAAAGTCCAGGCAAGAGCTTCTGCCTATTATGGTAAGGTTTGGCTAACTGCCAGCCTGATTGGTCATTCTAGTGGCCAAAGGGACCATTAATCTCGGCCCACATTCAATAAATAGGGGTGCACAGGTAAACAATGTGCTCAACTCAGACCCTCAGGCACAGACCCTGCATAGGTCAGCCGCTCAGACCCCCACGCTTGGATGCTATTGCATGGCTCTGATGCTCAGAGGCTCAGACCCTCATTCGCAGCTCACCTGCCTGCGTACCTTTTTGTAGAGCTCATATAAACCTGCCTATAATATATATATGTGGAGACTATATAATATATAGTCTCCTAAGCCAGCTGTGCACATCTGCACACTATCGCGTTATCAGAACCAGATCCTGCATTGCCTTTACCTATGGAGCTCAGACTCCCAGCAGCCGCACACACTTTGCATGCCTGCTGCCTATCACTGCCTGGTAAAAGCCACTGCCGCTGAGATAACCAGGAAGCAGATTTTGAATTGTCTGCACACACACACACGGCCTGCTAGCCATGAACAACCGTGCCAGAGACTGCACAATATTCTCCTAAAATCCTGCCAGCTGAGAATTCCTGGACACAGCATCCAAAGGAGCCAGCAGCACCAAAGGCAGAGATCTCCTCTTCACCAGGAGAAAAGGTCAGAAAACTTATTTCTCCAGAAGCTGGGAAGTTTTATCCTTTCCCCTCAAGCCGGGAGGATTCCAGCCTCAGAGTCCACAGGCAGAGACCCTGGAGAACTGGACATTAGATACAGGCTGTGACAGAGCCCCAGAGGGTGGTTAATAATTAATAAGAATTGTGAGTAAAAGCTTTAATACCTCTGTAAATATCTGTTGCCTCTGCCATAGAGCAGAATCAGTTTCAGCCTGCTCGGCTGCGCAAATAGCATATGACCCCAAGCAGCATTAAGCCACGGAAAAAACTCCTCTCTCTGTTTATAGTTTGAATGTTTGCTAGTTAAATACCCAGTTTCTGTACATATTTTATCCTAGATTGTTTTCATAACTGTGTACTGACCTTTAATATTAATAAACAGTGGTTGGGGATGGCGAGAGTTCAGAATACTGCTGGGGACTGAGTGGCTGGAGAGCAGCCAGGAGAAAAGGGACCTGGGGGTACTGATAGGCTGAAGATGAGCCAGCAGTGTGCCCAGGTGGCCAAGAGAGCCAATGGCATCCTGGCCTGCATCAGGAACAGTGTGGCCAGTAGGACAAGGGAGGTTATTCTTCCCCTGTACTCAGCACTGGTCAGACCACACCTTGAGTACTGTGTCCAGTTCTGGGCCCCTCAATTCAAGAAAGATGTTGAGGTGCTGGAACATGTCCAGAGAAGGGCAAAAAAGCTGGTGAAGGGCCTAGAACACAAATCCTATGAGGAGAGGCTGAGGGAGCTGGGCCTGTTTAGCCTGAAGAAGAGGAGGCTCAGGGGTGATCTTATTACTGTCTACAACTACCTGAAGGGACATTGTAGCCAGGTGGGGGGTGGCCTCTTCTCCCAGGTAACCAGCAATAGAACAAGGGGACACAGTCTCATGTTGTGCCAGGGTGGGTATAGGCTGGATGTTTGGAGGAAGTTGTTGGCAGAGAGAGTGATTGGCATTGGAATGGGCTGCCCAGGGAGGTGGTGGAGGCACCGTCCCTGGGGGTCTTCAAGAAAAGACTGGATGGGGCACTTAGTGCCATGGTGTAGTTGACTGGATAGGGCTGGGTGCTAGGTTGGACTGGATGATCTTGGAGGTCTCTTCCAACCTGGTTGATTCTATGATTCTATGATTCTATGATTTAATACAACTATATTTTAATATAAAATTATATTGCCAAAATTAATTTCTCCCCTCTGCCAAAATAGGCGTAGGTAGCAGAATACCCCCTCTGCAACATGAGAAAAGGTATGAAGTTTTAGAGAGGAGGAAAACTCAGATTGAAATCAGCAAAGAAAAAGAAAAGGAAGACAGCACATTGCACCAGATAGGTCACAATCTGATACACTTCCAAGGTGGCAGAAGGAGGCAGGATCCTGTCTTTAAGCAATCAGTAATGGACACAGCCTGGCATCCTTGGGTCCCTCAGCTCAGGGAGAAGGGACTAATTTTTTCAGCAGTGTTTGAGCCTACTTAAGGTGTGATTAACTTTCCAAAGGGTCTGTCTACCGACTGTAGGGGAAACATGGTTGACGAGGTTCCTGAGACCCTGTCATTAAACCTTCAAAGTTTGGCAAGACAAATCTAGGCTGGAAGTATATGGAGTTAGTCGTCCTGTATCCTTATCTCAGCAGGCAGCCAATACTGGTGTTAATAGCAGTAACTCTCTTAGAGCCCTTAGAAGAGTTCTGGGGAGCTCTACTGCTTCATAATCCCTTTCATCAGCCTCTTTAGTATGACAAATAGCTTGAGGCTGCCTACCAGCCAGTTATTTTAAAAAGTGTGTGAAAGTGGCTAGAAACATCTGTTCAAAGCCAGCATTTTGAACTATCTCTTCAATGACTTAAAACCCCCTACCTAATTTAAGTTGAATATTCATAACTGCATTTTCACCAATACATTTTTTTCCATTTATTGATTTTTCAAGTGAAAAGCTGATTTCTCCATATGAACTAGATCTCCAGCTTCTCTCCACTGGAAAGAAAACAAAATTTTCTGTGTCTATAAGTGTGAACTGCAGAGGTGATAATCACCCTCCACTCTAAGTTACCAGATTTTTGAAATGTAAGAAGATTGAGGCCAGAATTTTTGCATTCTCTGTAGTCCCCTCTGCAGATAGGCAAGGAAAGGGTGGGTTTTTCACCACAATCTTCTGACAATCATAAATGATTCAATACTAGAGAGAATATTTATAGGGAGGAAACAGTGTCCATAGAAAAATGGTAGCAGGGACTCTGATAAGGCCCTAGGAAAAGATTGGTGTTGTGAGCAAAGTCCTAGTTTGTGCTGAAAGATTTTTTCTAGGGAAAAGATTTTTCAGTATGAAATCACAAAGCAGGTAAAGCCATTACTGTTTTATTTGCATGGCTGTGAAGATGACGAAGTGTTAGCAACACTGAAGTTCTTAAGTTCCTGGACTTGGTGCTTCACTTCTGTTTTGTCTTCTGCCAGATTTCTGCACATTTCCAAATTTCAGACATACCGAACTCCGTGTTATCCATATGTACACACAAACAGACATATATGATGCAGCTGTTTATTTTCAGCTGTTTGTTGGGCCTTCTTTATGTAATTCCAACTTTTGAGGGTTTTTTTGTGTCATTTGAAATATGGCAGTTTAGAAATGGTTACAATAGGGAATTAGCAGTTTCCTACTACTTCATATTGAAAACATACTGTTTGTTATTGAGTTGCAACTCTGAGTTCTTTAAAGTGAGACAGTTCTAAGTTTGTTTCAGTGAGTTCCTTCCATACACAGCAAGTTAAAAGAAAAAAAAACCAAAACAAAGTCTGAATATTTAGCAATAAATTGAACAACTCTACAGCCTGAGCAATTATCCTAATAGCAGGGATCCACAGCCTACTGGTAAATTTTATCCTCCCTTTGTCAGGCTTGTTTCTTTGATATTAGTATCTAAATGCATACCACAGGGTGAAACTAGACTTTATTAAAGGAGGGTCAGCATTCTGATAATCTAATTTAAAAGCATTAAGGGGAGTAGAAGAGCATTAATTGCTTTGTTGAGAGGGTTCTGACTCCAGCCAACCTGGTCTTGCTGTTTACATTGTCTCTTAATTTAAAGTATAATGAAAAAACTCTACTTGAGCCTTATTACAATATATACTGAATTTTGTCTCTTCCAAAAACTCAAAGCAGAAACCAGCCCTAATGCAGATGCTGACATATATTACATATGTCCTTCTCAGTGTCCTGACTAAAGTGATTTAAAGCATCCCAATGCTCAGTGATGAGAAACAAGCCAATTTCAACCCAATTGTAATAACTGTGGAAAAACCTAGTCTTTAGGACTAAGAAATCCAACTGTTTCAGTAGCAGGAAGGAGTCTGCTTATAGAAATGAGAAATACATGCTAAGAAAATGTAGTTTTACCAAGACAATCTTTAAACAAATGAGAAAAAGTATTTATTGAGTTGCCTGAATATTGTTTGGATTAATTAACACCCACAAATTGTTAAGATTGTTGAAAACTTCTACATCTGTGTGCTAGTTTGAAGCAGGCTAGAATGTTTTGGTAAGAAAAAGTAGATAATTGGCTGTGAAAGGAAAACATTGGTGGTGTCTCCTTCCCTCAGAGTCTCGCTGAAGAAGAATGGAAAACGTTAGCTAACACTTTTCGCCATCTTCTCACTCTGCTTCTGGCTTCAGACTGAGCTACATCTTCCTAACCTCACTGCCACTGACCTTGCTCCTCAACCTCTTGGCTGAACCTCTTTTTTTCCTAGGACTGGGGTAAGGTTGAGAGGGGCAGGGGGAAGGTGCAGGGGTGGTTGAGAGCCCCTCCTGGGGACTCAGGTCTCTGGGAGGGGAGTTATGCTTCTGTATTATTTTTACTTTGTGTATTTCTGTCTATAACTGTATATACTGTAAATAGCTGCTTGTATATTGTGCTAGCTGTAAATAAATAGCTTCATTTATATTCCCAGAGCCTGTCTGAGTTAGCTGGGGTACCATCTAAAGTGTGGGGGGGTGGGTAACAGCCAAACCACCACAATCTGCCAATGAATTTTTTTGTGGTTTAGAGTCTAAAGTGTACTTATAGGACATACTTCTTTGTTTCATAATTTGTTTTTCCCCATGACTTCTATCTCACCTCACACTTTAATATCCAATGAAAATACTTAAATGGACAGAGGGAGATTTAGAGATTTAGTAACAGCTTGAAGGGGGAAAAAAGAAAAGATGGAGGCAGTTCTGTGTGCATAAAAGCCATGGATGCTTACTTTTTATGGATTCGTACTAAAGATTGATGAAGTTGGAATTTAATCAGGTTCAGTCTGTGATTGAAGTTTTCCCCAAATGGAAGCTTTTACTGGATTCTCTTCCATGTGGTTCTCTTCACATGAGCCTTTTCTTCAGTGAGGCAAGAATAAATGCCTACCAATGTCTACTTTGACAAAGCTTGCAGGAACTATTGTTTCCTACAAATCTAGTCCTCTGTCATATTTTGATGACTCTGGACAATGAATGAAATATTCCTGGGTGGAAGAAAAGCACACATATTTGTATGTGATATTTCCAAAAATCTCAGTTGTGAAAAATAATTTTAAAAATTCATCCTGGTAAATTCTGTCTGCATTTTCAGGTCCTTCAAGCCAGTTTCATAAGAAATGTTTTCAAAGAACACTGAACAGGCTGACCAGGGCAGGTTTTAGAGTCTCCATCTCTGGAGATATTCAACACCCACGTGGATGTGTTTCTGTGTGATCTGGTATAGGTGATTCTGCTCTGGCAGAGGAGCTGGACTGGATGAGCTTTTGAGGTCCCTTCCTGCCCCTGACATTCTGGGATTCTGTGACCTTTATGAAAGAACTTGCAAACACATGAATATCTTTGCAGACTGAAAGCAATAAGAAGCAAAGGCAAAAAATATTTCAGATCTGTGATTGATATATATACAGAGATATACATAAACTAGAGGAACTTGTTAAACTCTTGATCAACCTGGTATCAGTTGGCTGCAATTAATCAAATGAGTGTCAATCCAGATTTTTTTACATAATGTAATTTGTAGAGTGGCACTAATCCAGAGAATGTGACTTAACCTTGCCTAATACATCAACTGAGAACAAATCCATGCTTCTGACACAGCTTCTAAAGGGAGGAAATAATTCTAAAAGAACTAGAAACTTTCCTGAGAAAGCTTCAGGTCTGTTATGAGGAGGAACTGTTGTCTGTGTCAGAGTTAAAGGAACAGCTCCTGTGCACAGTGTAAAACTGCCTCATTTACATTTACCTTGCAGTGGGTAACCAAAGCTCTGTGATACCTACATTTCTGCACATAGCTACAGTGGAGTAGCCCACATCCATAAGGACTAACACACGTATCTGTGTCACTTTACATGTGTGGCATACAACAAGAAGTTTCCTCATGCTTGTGTTGGCTTGAGGCTAATTGGAATATTTTAATGAGAGAAATTAAACCCTTGATTGTGAGAAGAAAATAACAGTGATGTCTATGTCATTCATTCTTCTGCTGAGAGATGCAAGTAGTCAAAATATAGACAAGGAACTCACTCATCTCTCATTTCTGAGTTCTCACTTCTTCTCTGTGAGTCTGATTGCATTTTGCCTTGGCTCCTTTGCATAAGGTCTACGTAATCCGATCTAACCTTTTGGTCTAACCTCCTTGTCATCTTTTTGACATCTCACCTCAAATCTCCACAGATTTATCACGTGAGCTATCTGGAGATTGATCTGGTTATTTCCAAGGGGTGCAAAGAAATATATGGGGGTTGGTCAAGAGCCTTCTGGGCAATCTGACTGTTTCAGTAGGGATTTTGATTTTTCTGTACTACTTTTAACTTGTATATAATTGTAAACATCTGTGTATATGCTTGCCAGTTGTGCAAAGCTGTAAATATAAAGCTTCATTCCTTAACTTCCAGCCATCTGAGTTTAGGCTGAGTGAATTCCTAACCATGGAGGGGAGTGAGTAATTCCCAAAACCTTACAGTGCTTGAGATTGACTCGAGTCAGTCATCAGCAAGTTTGCAGATGACACTAAGCTGGGGGCAGATGTGACTGGATTGGAGGGCAGAAGGCTCTGCAGCAGGACCTTGACAGCCTGGACAGATGGGCAGAGTCCAATGGGATGGCATTCAATAGCTCCAAGTGCAGGGTGCTGCACTTTGGCCACAGCAACCCCATGCAGAGATACAGGCTGAGGTCAGAGTGGCTGGAGAGCAGCCAAACAGAAAGGGACCTGGGGATGCTGATTGATACCCACCTGAACATGAGCCAGAAGTGTGCCCAGATGACCAAGAGAGCCAGTGGCATCCTGGCCTGCATCAGGAATGGTGTGGTCAGCAGGAGCAGGGAGGTCATTCTGCCCCTGTACTCTGCACTGGTTAGACCACACCTTGAGTACTGTGTTCAGTTCTGGGCCCCCCAGTTTAGGAGGGATGTTGAGATGCTTGAGTATGTCCAGAGAAGGGCGACGAGGCTGGTGAGAGGCCTCGAGCACAAGCCCTACGAGGAGAGGCTGAGGGAGCTGGGGTTGTTTAGCCTGGAGAAGAGGAGGCTCAGAGGTGACCTTATTGCTGTCTACAACTACCTGAGGGGTGGTTGTGGCCAGAGGGAGGTTGCTCTCTTCTCTCAGGTGGCCAGCACCAGAACGAGAGGACACAGCCTCAGGCTGCGCCTGGGGAAATTTAGGCTGGAGGTGAGGAGAAAGTTCTTCACTGAGAGAGTCATTGGACACTGGAATGGGCTGCCTGGGGAGGTGGTGGAGTCGCCGTCCCTGGAGCTGTTCAAAGCAAGGTTGGACATGGCACTTGGTGCCATGGTCTAGCCTTGAGCTCTGTGGTAAAGGGTTGGACTTGATGATCTGTGAGGTCTCTTTCAACCCTGATGATACTGTGATACTGTGACTTTTTTATTCCATTTGTCTCCAGTGAAAGCCACCTAAGGTGGAAAAAATGACACACATGCGAGATATGATTATAATTGCAGTAATTCACTGTGTCCTGGATATAGAAAGATCACTCATCTTTTATAAAGCTTTCCAGCAGTTAGAGAGCTTGAGAACCCAAATCTCAGGCATGGGCCTTAGAACAACTCTTCTCAGTGAGTCCTGAGATGTTGTTGCCACTCTTTCAGTGTCATAGAATCATAGAATCACAGAATCAACCAGGTTGAAAGAGACCTCCAAGATCATCCAGTCCAACCTATCCCCCAGCCCTATCCAGTCAAGTAGACCATGGCACTAATGGCAAATCTAAGTTTGATTTATCCAGAGTTGCCTTCTTGACTTGTTTCACTGTCAGTTTGCATCACCAACACACTTTCTGTGTAAGTCCAGTGCTAGTGATGTTTTACTGTTGCATGTTCATTGAGAGATGTTCCTCTCAGGCAGCAGGCATGTTCAAACTGAAGAATGAAGAAAAGGTTAGCAAATATTTGTCTGGATACCCCAAACAGTCTAGGAAAAATGTCAGATCCCATAACTCTTCACAGGGTCACAGGATTATAGGATGATAGGGGCTGGAAGGGACTCAGAGATCATCGAGTCCAACCCCCCTACCATACAATCTAGCTCAGATCACAGAGGAACACATCTAGATGTGCCTTGAAAGTGTCCAGAGGAAGACACTCCACAACCCCTCTGGGGAGCCTTTTACATTCCAACAGCACCTAGGCAGCTTCTTTTTGCCTATATGCTGTTAAAGGCACAGTGGGCCATTCAATTTTAATCCATATAAATGTGTTCTGGTAATTTCTGGATTTTTCCATATAATTTCTGAGCAATTTGGGGAAGATTTAACATATTAATTGGTGAATACTAAAGCATAACATTTGCAAATATATCTTTATGTCAGTTTCTCAATTTTAACCAGGTCAATATTTATGCAAACACTGATTTTTTTTGAGTGTGCATTAATACTTTGCAGCTTTTTTTTTCCATGTTTATGTAATAAGAATGCCACTGCCAAATGGACAGGTTAAAAAATTGGCACATTTTAATTTTGCAACCCTGAAATAGTCTTTTATTGCCATTCTATTAAACTGTTTTCATAGGTACAAGAATGCAAAAAAAAGAAAGCAAAAAAAGAAGGCTGAAAACATGCTTTATGCTGCAAAAGAAAGACTTTGTCCTACTAAAGACATTTCAAAATATCTGGAGGCTCAGGCTCAAGTACATAACTTGGAATGGGGCAGTTCAGTTTATTAGAGCAGTTTAAATTTTTACACCTTTTGTATAGGCCTGCTGTTACCTTACTCTAAATAAAATCTGTGGAAGGCAGAGGAGGTAGAGCTTTAGTTAAAAAAAATTAAATTCATCCCTGAAAAAAAAAAAAGCAGTGTATTTTGAAGATACCTTCACTTTCTTTTTTTTTTTTTCCCCTCCAGAAGTCATTCTTCTTCAATAATTCAGGAGGAGCAAGAACCAGCAGATCTTACAGCATACTTGATGTGCCAGCAAACAGACTAGAGATTGTCTCATTTCAATTAGCCTCTTTGTTGCCAACAAAAGACTGACTAACACACTGAGAGAGGGACAAGCATATGGCACTTTTGCTTTCCACTTTGCTTTTTATTTGATGCTAGTCCTCTTATCACAGTCTCTCACCAATTCACCTGCCTTGTGCCCGCTTTCTACTTTGCCATACTTTATCTACCATTGTTCTTCTTGTATCATCTTACTTGGGATCAAGTGATTCTCTCCAGCACAAAAATAAGAAGACGTATTCTTTTTCAGTCTCTTCTGATCTCCCAGGCTAATTGGCTCAGGTGTAAACCAAGCCAGCAGGGCTGCGACTTTGATGTGACACTTTAGAGCAGTGCACCTGGTAACATCCCTGTTTGTGTGTCAAATACCAGCCGGCCTTGCCTGCTGCTCAAACTCAGCTAATAAAAACGCTAGTAATCACGTTGTATTACAAGGCTCAAATTCATGCTGTTACTTTATTGCAAGGTTGTCATTAATTTTGTAGGGTGAACCTGGAATCTGATCTGACCTGTTTTTAATAAGTGCGGGTCTATGTGCAAGTGTGTAAGTGAGTGACAGAAAGGTGACTGCCAGCTGTTTCTTCTTTACATATGGTGTTACCCTTTGCTTTGATCAATAATGCTGTTTCACTTTAAAAAGAAACTCATTTTGTAAGGATGCCGAAGAGAGGCCTTCCTACCTCCCTTGTCCCTGTGGTTTATTTGTAAAAACATACACAATTAAGGAAAGGTCAGTCAACAGTAAGTAATATCTTACTGCTTTGCTAGAGATCGTTTTCCTCTTTTGCTCTGTAAAGCTGGACTCACAGTTGTGTTATTGCTGTTGCTTGCAATGGTATTTTTTCCCATTGCATTTAGGTAAAAGCCTAGGAAGAAAAAAGAAATTAAAAATAAACAACAAAATAAGATCATGTCTAAAATGAGTTAGGTTAAAGGTCTTGAGTCACAAACACTCTATCAAACTGCACTCCAGTACAAACAAACGTATACTTGCATATCACATACAAAAATATATACATGCATATGCACATTTAAATGTCAAAATACCCAATATTTTCATTTTTATTGTGGGGAATATGTTAAATCTTCCAAAACTCTTTATAATTATAGTCTTAAATGCCTTCAGTAGTTAACAAAAATATAATCTACAATGAATTTATTGTCTGATCAGCCAGAAGCCGTTAGAATTTGCATTGAGTTGGGAAGGTGTGATAGCAATAAGATTTTCATTTTGGGTAGAGAACTTTAATGAGATTACTTTTAAGCATTGTTATTACTGCTTTGGGTCACAGTGGAAAAGCATTTTTGAATGCTGAGAGCCACATTATACGGAAGACAAAAAGCATAAGACCTTGGAAAAAGGTACACATCTAAGCTAAGAAGCAAAACCCATTCATGGCCTTCTTGAAATTTAATGGGAATTATAACTGATTTCTGGAGATGCTGGGGGAAAAAACCCTAATGTCTCTAAACCTAAAATTCAAGGGAAAAAAATTAATTGGAGATGGAAAAAACATGCATCAAAGATTCTTTTTTCACCTTTACTACTTTTCCCCCCCAGATTCATGGAACACTGATTTTGAGCATTCAGTTTCAGGAGTCCTTAGGAGAACGCTGGGATTTAGTAGCTCAACCCAAACTCTTCAGCATCACAGAATGAGCCATTTAATCCTCTATCTGCACTGCAGGCACTCTATTCTCTGAAATGACTAATAAACCCCACTCAGACCTTTCCATAACAGAGGTGCTCTGTACTGCCATAAATAAGTTCTTGTAAATTAAAATTCTCTGTGTATAAAGAAAAGCTGTACATTCACAATCCCCAAAACATGAGTTATTTAAATATGAAAAAAACAGTTGTTAAAAAAAAATTCTTGAAGGAAATAGGCAAAAAAGTATAAATACTAACTTGCTGATATGCTCATTTGTAATTAATGCTGTTTTGAATTAGCTGTGCAAAAAAAGCTTAAAAGCACATTGATGACAAACTGAAAAAAATCCTCTGATATTATCAGTAAACCAGAGAGAAGGGGAGGTAAGAATATTTTACATCACCTTTACAGCAATCGTCAATACACTTATGATGCAAAAAGTGCAAGAATAAAGCAAGTGACCTGACTAAAAAATGATGGTTTATACAAATATACAGCATAAACCTGAGAAACATGCAATAAGGAGACACACAGTCTAGCACAACTTTGCATTGTATGCTTAGAGGCCCTTGTTTCCTATCCATTTCAGGTGACTTAATCTGTAGCACTACATCTTTTCCTGATTACTTCATTATTAGAAATAAAATGAGAAAATGGAGGTAGCTCAAAGTAATAATAATAATAACAATGTAAAAAATCTCAACTAGTAGAAAGAAGTGCCTGATTTCAGGGCAAATTTATGTGTCTCAAGCTTCACATTTTATCACAATAGAAGATTTCAGGGTTTTACATTTGCTTTCTGTATTGACTTCAGTGAGAATCTTAATTGACTTTCAGCAACCATGAATCACACACAATCAAGGCATATTTCGAGGAAATGAGAACAAAATATTAACTATTCCAGTAGAAAGAGAGGGGAAAGTTGAACATAGGAAAAATACTTTCTTGAACATAGACTTTCACAAAAGTGAGATAATCTTAACTTATACTTTTAAACATGTAAAGAACAACCCAAACCATCCCAGTCATGAAGCATGTAAAAGGAAGCACAATTTCCATCCCACCTTCCTGACTCTCTAAAAGGCTGGAACCACTGACATCTGATTCATTAAAAAAAAAAAAAAAAAAAATCTGTGTCCCATCCTTAATCCTCATCCTGGAAAAGGTGTGAGAAACCATCTCTTACCTTCTTAAGAGGAGAGGCTGAGGGACCTGCAGCTTTTTAGTCTGAAGAGGAGAAGACTGAGAGGGGATTTAGTAAATGTTTATCAATATCTGAGGGCTGGGTGTCATGAGTGGGGTGACAGGCTCTGCTCAGTTGGTCCCTGTGCTAAGATAAGGAGCAATGGATGTAAGCAGCAGCACAGGAGGTTCCACCTCAACAAAAGGAGGAGCTTCTTTACTCTAAGGGTCATAGAGCACTGGCACAGCCTCCCCAGAGAGGTTGTGAAGTTTCCTTCTCTGGAGACTTTCAAGGCCTGTCTGGATGTGCTCCTCTATGACCTGAGCTATATTGTATGGTCCTGCTCTGGCAAAGGAGTTGGACTCGATGATCTCTTTGGGTCCTTTCTAACCCTTGACATCTTGTGATCCGGTGATCTGCTTCTCAAAGTAGAAGTGGACAATGTCCTCCCTTGCATAAGTAGGTTTTCAATGATCTCTCAAAATACCACGTGGCATTGGGAATCGTAATGTTTTTAAAGCAAAACCAATGGGTTAAACTCAACCAGCAGGTTAACCTGCCTATTTTCCCCAACACAGAATGAGTGAGACAAAGACACAAAGAGAGTGAGTTACAAATTTATTGAACAAATCAGATAGCCATAGCACAGAATGCATAATTTCCTTAGCATGTCTTCACAAAAATCATAGCAGAAAGCAGCAGCAAGCAGTAGCAAGCAAGCTAAAAGCTCATGCCAGAAGACTACTCCCCCATCCCTCCTTGTCCTACTGCCACCTCATGTTACTGGGACTGGACTTCAAGCACCATAATACTTTGCTCCAGCCAACACTTCCATTTTTGAAGAAAAAAAACAAACATCTAAATCATGACAATTCTTCCTGTATTTTGCACCTTTTTTTTCTCTTTTTCTCATTTTGTTATTTCTTAAAGGCTTAGATACTTAAAAGTTAGGGGTTTTCCTTGGATTTGTATATAAACATAGTGGTGATTTGAATAAATAATTTGGATTCATATTGACATGGTCCTGAGAATACATTTTTTCTGATGTTCTTTGAAGAGTTACCAATGGGCACTCTTGACATTTCCAGGGTAGCGATGAAATGGTGGCTCTTGGAAGAGTTTCAAAACTTGGCCTTTGGATTTTAATTATTACTGAGTGTAGCAAAGCCTGCACAGGAAGAAACCATTTTAACTGTCCACCCTTACTCCTTAAAATGATACTAATTAACAAAATGAAGTGAAATCAAAACAGTGTTTAGTAGAAAAGGAACAGGTTAAAAGAATATGTGTGACATAATATATACATGTTTTATTAAAGTAATTATGGCCCAGAGTCTACCCATTACTGAGGCATTTTATTCCATAACGAAGCTCAGTAATACAAATGAGGACCAGACACCTGTTTTAGGAAGGTTTAGAATCTGACACTGTATAATCTGCGCTTCTGTGCAATTGTCTCTCTTCTGCCTCTTTTCTGTAGTCTTCTGTATTGAAGTAGCTTATTCATTATAAGTATCTGTCTGTTTTGCATGCATGTATTTCCTTCTAGGGGACACTTTCTCACACCATGAAGCAATGCCTAATCTCTATTGCTAATAATGATGATGTCAGTTTATCATTCTGCTCAAAGTGAACTTCCTTGACTTGCATGTTCATATGTACACAAAGATTATTGTAATGAGCACCATCCAAGAGTGGTGGGAATCCAAACATTTGCCCCAGGCTGGAACCTCTGTCCCCAGCATCATCAACAGAGAATGGTTTGGAGAGTGAAGCTGAGGATCACCAAGGTATTGCCTGTGAAATAAAACCTGGTTTTAGTTTGGTTTGGTTTTTTGGTGGAGGGTGGGAAGAATTCTCTTCTTACATTTTTCTTCCTTGCTCCACCTAAGTATATTTGAAAATCTTCATAGGATATTTATAGCAAAAGAATTAATATCCATTTTTGCTGGGTTAGGAAAACTATTATTTGATTATCTGTTTTCTTCTTGTGATAGGTATTAAGTCTCATCATCAAATTTTCAACAACTGTAATGGCACAGAGTATTTATTTATTTATTTATTTATTTATTTTTAGGCTATGTTATTTTTTCCCAACACATATCTGGGAAAACAATGCACTCTTACCATTCCAACCTCTTTTAATGCATGCATTTATAGAATCATAGAATGGTTTAGGTTGCAAGGGACCTCAAAGTTCCAACCCCCCACTATAGGCAGGGACACCTCCCACTAGAACAGGTCACTCAAGGCCTCATCCAATCTGGCCTTGAACACCTCCAGCAAGAGAGCAACCACAGCCTCCCTGGGCAACTTGTGCCAGTGTCTCACCATCCTCACTGGAAAGAACTTCTTCCTGACATCTAGTTTAAATGTCCCCTCTTGTCAGTTTAAACCCATTATTCCTTGTTGCATCATTACTGTCAAGAAGGCAGGGAATAAATGTGGCTGAGTCAGGTGTTATACAAATAGAATTATTTTATTTTCCTGAAAACCCCACCCCCAAACTACATACAAAACTAGTTTAGGTTTATTTACAGATTCTAATTTGATTGGGAATTCTTCAAAAGGATGTTATGGACAAATTTATAGATTTAGGAAGTCAGGAAATGGAAAAGGCTAAGCTATAAACACAGTTTTTACCCCACTATCAAGCAGGCTGAGCAGAGAATTAAGGGACTAGCAGGCTTTACCCAACAGAGGTGAGACAGGTATTTGATGATGATTCCTTGCTGGATTTCTCTGCTGCTTGGCTGCCTCCTGATGCTGTAAGCAATGTCCAGTAGTCTGTATCCACACAGCAGAAGCCAAGATGAGTGGAAAAGCCACCAAACTCAGAAATGTCTCTGGACACAGATTCCATAAGACAGGAATTTCTGGAAGTGACGCTGCCTCTACAGCAGCAGGGGAGAGCCAAACTGCTAGGGTCTCCTCAGTTCAGAATGGCACCCAAGAAGTTGGCTGTGATATGGTCCAAAAGTAGCTGAGTTGGCATGCCACTGGCAGCTCTCTCAAAAGGATCCCAGGACTTGCAAGTTTGCACAGAATGGTGCAGAAGTGGGGAGAACTGCCCAAAAGCAGGGATGGTGTAAAACCAAGAGCCATGTAAAAGGGAAGGAGCCATCCAAAAGCAGAGGCAGTTCAAAACAGGAATTGTGTCACAGCAGGAACCTGTCCTGTCAGGAGCTCTGTCAAGGCAGAAGCTTTCACAAGGTGGGAACCCCCTCATGCCTTCTCTCTTGCTCTTTTTATGCTTTTCTAGACAAAGTGTCCATTTGCCATTTTATACTGGGTGCAAAAACCCAGCCAACCACCAGCCTGATTCTAGTGTGGGCTTCCACACAAGTCAATACACGCGTGGAAAGGTGCCTCCTGCTGTCCCCCTCTAAGCCTGCAGGGCTCACATTGAGCTTTTCATCAACCCAGACCCCCCAGGTCCTTTTCCTCACAACTGCTTTCCAGCCATTCACCACTCAGCCTGGATTTGTGCTTGGGGTTGCACCCACCCAGGTGCAGGATCCTTTAGGTAAGGTTTCACACTGCAATTTTCAACATTCATCACAAGAGCAGTGGGATGAGTATCATTGAGAAGGGAACCCCTAAACAATTACTCAATATGACTACACTTCACTTCTTATCTTTCCCTAGGACACTTCCAAGAAATGTGGTAGACATTTAAGATAGTGGTTAATATACATGTGTCTATTGAAGTACATTTTAATCAAAAGTTTGGGGTGCAAATGTCTTTTAATAATAGCTATTCTGCTCCTCAACAAATGTCCAGCCCTGCCCATTCTTTTAAAGGTTGCTTTATTATATTATTTACATTAATACAGTCATTATTTGTTTGTTTATTTTAATGAAAAACCTGCCTCACTACTCTCTCCAGAGCTAGCAGCAGGAACAAAAGAAGACAGCCCTACCTAGTTTTTCTGGTTAACTTAAATATGCTAGGAGAATTTCCACTCACTGGTTCAGAAACTCCCTATACAAGTAGGAAATGTAAATTTTTCAGAGCCTCTTTATTTGTGTAAGATTTTCTCTTCTGCTTTTCTTGCTTAGTTTCTTTTTCTTTTTCTTTTTCTTTTTTTTTTTTTTCCTGAAGGTGAGAAACTTCTTCTGTTTACCTCTCACCATTGACCTGGAAGCACATAGTCCTATTTTCTTATCTATTTGATTTTCATCATTTTTTTTCTTATCTGTTATACAAAATACATGCATGATCCTTTTACCCTTAAGCTAACACAACAATGGTCTATTCAGTCTCCACAAATACTGCTTATAGTTGGTTGCTTGGCTCTGAATGCCAGCCAGACCACTAAGCAGTTGGATCGGTGACCACAACTATGGATGTCGAAATAACGACAGAAAGTTGTCACCACCATTCTGTGATAATCGGTTGTTCTGCAGATTTTATTTCTTATTTTAGTGGCACCCCTTCAAATGACTGGGTCAAGTGCAGCCCCAGGAGGGAAGAGAATGAGTGCCTCTCCCCTTAGAAAGAAATGAGCATGTTGGGGCAGAAAGGTTTAGAGACCTCAGGATGTGGCGGAAATAGCATAAACCTGGGTGTGTGCAGTTCTCAGATATGGGGAGACCACAGGAAAGAGCAAGGATCAAACAGGCAGGCTTCTGAGGAGGTGAAGATAACACAGCAGGACCCAGAGGGGACAAAGGCAGAGCTTGCTGCAACTCAGAAAGTCTCAGGTTTGCATGCCTAGGAGAAAGGCACAGTGAGCAAGCAAACAAGCAGCTGATTGTAGAAATCATTCTGTCTTCCTTGCATGGTTTGAGTTCACTCAAAGAGTGTCTCTTAAATCATTATGATTGTTATTACTAGCAGTGTCACTTTGGGAAGTATTTTGGTCTCTTTTTGGAGCAACTTTTCTTAAGTGATATAAAGATAGATCCACCTCAAGAATTCAGTCAGTACGAAGTCCTGCCACGAGAATGTATCAGACTATAAATGGATAGTAGGAAAAAAAAGTATCAAACCTAGGCTCAATATTAATTTTTTTTTTCTGTAGAAGTTTGTTTATATTTTTTTTTTACTTTGTGCAGCTGTTGAATATTCATATGAACATGGACTTAGGTTTCTAATCTCCCTCCCAAAATTTAAAAGGAATCCTAAGAAATCAAAAGGGAGTTGACCTTACTGGTAGAGGTGAAAAGTTGTTACTTCTAGTTTTTCTGCTAAGGAACTTCCAACTAGAATGTAATCACAGTCACAGTGTATGAAGGCACAGAGCACACTGCAGGCAAGTTTGCTGATGACACCAGGCTAGGTGAAGTGGCTGCCACACTGGAGAGTTGTGCTGCCATTCAGAGACACTTAGGCTGGAGAGTTGCGTAGGGAGAAATTTACTCAAGTTCAACAGGAGCAAGTGTAGAGTCATGCACCTGGGAAAGAACAATTCCATGTATCAGTATATGCTGGCGACTGACCTGCTGGAGAGCAGTGAAGGGGAGAAGGACTTGGGAGTTCTGGTGGATGGAAGGATGGTCATGAGCCAGCAGTGTGCTTTGTGGCAAGGAAGGCCAATGCCATTCTGGGGTGTATTAGAAGGGCTGTGGTTGGTAGGTTGAGGTTCTTCTTCCCCTCTACTCTGCCCTGGTGAGACCTTATCTAGAGTATTGTGTCCAGTTCTGGGCCCCTCAGTTCAAGAAGGACAAGGAGCTGCTTGAGAGTTCAGCACAGAGCCACAAAAATTTTTAAGGAAGTTGAACATCTTCCTTTTGAGGAGAGACAGAGGGAGCTGGAGCTTGGAGCTTGGAGAGGAGGAGACTAAGGAGTGACCTCATTAATGTTTATAAATATGTAAGAGGTGAGTGCCAAGAGGATGGAGCCAGCCTCTTCTTGGTGACGTCCAGTGACAGGACAAGTGGCAATGGGTGGAAGTTGAGGCATAGGAGGTTCCATGTGAACTTGAGGAAGAATTTTTAACCTGTGAGGGTGAGAGAGTACTGGAACAGGCTGTCCAGGGAGGTTGTGGAGTCTTCCTCTCTGGAGATATTCAAGAGCCATATCAATGCATTTCAGTGTGATGTGCTCTAGGTGATCCTGCTCTGGCAAGGGGCCTGGACCAGATGATCTTTCAAGGTCCCTTCCAGCCCCTGACATTCTATAATTCTATGATTCTATTCTACAGCCAGCAGTATGCCTTTTAAGAGAAAATAGGTAGTGCTAATCAATTTACTGGTTACTCCTACCCTATTTACGTGACAGACTGGCATTTTTGCTTCAGAACACAGTGGGACTTTTTGCAAAAGAGCAATTACAGTATCACAGTATCAAGGTTGGAAGAGACCTCACAGATCATCAAGTCCAACCCTTTACCACAGAGCTCAAGGCAAGACCATGGCACCAAGTGCCACGTCCAATCTTGCCTTGAACTGCCCCAGGGACAGCGACTCCACCACCTCCCCGGGCAGCCCATTCCAGTGTCCAATGACTCTCTCAGTGAAGAACTTTCTCCTCACCTCGAGCCTAAATCTCCGCTGGCGCAGCCTGAGGCTGTGTCCTCTCGTTCTGGTGCTGGCCACCTGAGAGAAGAGAGCAACCTTCCCCTGGCCACAACCACCCCTCTATCTATCTCTTTCTTATGGAACCATTTGGTATGGTTTTGAAGTCTTTAATGATTGAAACCAAGCTGTCCATTTGCTAACATATTCCCCCGTGTATCATTTTATTTTCCTTTTGGTTTTCAGGACGTAATTCTGTCTTTGACACTATGGAACTCATTATGGCGTCGTTACTTGTTTATAATTATTAGATGATGATGTTTCTTCACACTATAAGATGTGATTAAAATTCAGGTTACTTTTCTATATTTTTCACATTACCATGATTCTTGTAGAGCCTCTCAGGCATCCTGACCCTTAAGGTTTAGTTTTTGATACCTGATGAACTAGAAATTATTTTCCTCCTTGTTTTCCCTTCTCTTTATTGTTATTCTTACTGAATTTTGTTTTAATTTTATATTCTTTGCATTTACTGTTCTCCATAATATGTGCAAATTCACCTCATCCCTTTGAAAACAGTATGGTTTACTGCTATTTACTCAGTCAGCTTAGTGATGCTGTGACACAGTACTGTGTTTGCCAGAGAACCTGGGAAATATCCCAGAACCATCATTTTAGCTTGCATTGTATTTTCCTTCTTTTGGGTCTTTTCATTTCTTATTTTACATTCTTCTACTGTGTCTCAGTGGCTCAGCTTGTACTCTGGATTATTTTTCTGTGTTTCTTGTTTTTCTAAGGATATTTGTCTTGTTTTGTTTCTTCTTTACATTTAAGCAGTCAGTTTGTGTTTCCTGTTTTAAGAAAGTCCTCAGAATCATCTGTTTCCTTCTCTACCCTAAAGCAACCTATGGCAGATCATGAAAGTTTGTCCCTGTCTGCTTTCCAAAGTAGTCACTTATTTGTGGTTCTTTTTGTAGAAAAGTGTCAAGGGTTTATAAACACATTAACACTTTAGGATCTGAGAGCAATTTCCACTGTTTTCCATGATTTTCCATTTTCCCTCCGTCTTGCAGTTCTATCCTTCCACTCTCACATCTTTAATTTAAAACATAAATCTGATGCTACTTTCTTGATTTTAGACAGATTTTTCTCTAAGCTTAGCTCTTCTAAGCAGACATAAATTTTGTGAAACTTACCTCTTCAGAGATTAATTCAGCTAAGTTTCTTTTCTAGAGTATATGCTGTTTCACACTGATAGCTGACTGTAGATAGCTCCGTATCCAATACAATATTCAAGTGTATTCACTCCTTTCATATATATTCAGATGAGAATTATATATGAGCTTAAAGTTAAACTTTTTCAATATAAGATATTTTTGTTAAATATCAATTCTATTTCCTATAAGCCAAAGACATTTCATGAACTCCCTTCCTGGGCACTCAAGTGTTTTGCATCAGTGCTTCACCTTTGCTGGAGCTGTAATTCAGTGTCTGTTTTTATTTTAAGCACATTTATTTTTCACTATTCTTTTCCTACTGATTAAATACTACTATTACTGTCTTGCAGATTAGGGCTTCAAAGTTCATAACAGCCTTTTTTTTTTTCTTCCAAGTCAAGATTACTACATCTGAAGAAACAGTATGAAGCTCTTTAACCTTCTAATTCCATTAGGTTGAGTGTATAGCTATTTGTGAAAGAGACCTCTTCAGGGTATAGCAAAACACCAGAAATGTTTAGTATCATCCAAATTCATTCACATGGCTGAATTTTGCTGAATAACTTTAGCTATTAGTTAATTCTGAGCTAAGTTCTTCTTTAGCTATTAAAACTAAAATGCATCCTTTCTTGTCCTGACAAAATTAATTAAGAATACATTAACATTGCTTATATTATTGGACTCATTAAGGCTGACTTCTGTTTTCAAGTTCATTGTTCCTGATCACTTTGCCAGACTAACTAGCTCCAAATGTTTAAGTTCAGAGATTATTGTGAGGATAGATCTGAAGAATCTTTGTGTTATCATGCTTCTCTCCTTTTCCAGTTCATTAGGATACAAATGAGAAGTGCTGATCTTTAAACAGGAGACTGAAGCATCTTTATTTCTCTCTTTTCCCACAGTGAAACTTGTCCTCTCCTTGTCAGTAGTTCTACTTAACTGCAACACAATCTTTAGCAAGAGGACCTTTCCCAAAAACTTCTGATTGTTTTACACACAATTTTAGATGATTCTCCTTTGTTCATTACTTTGTTGATATTTCAAGCAATCTTAATATATTTTTGTACTTTTACTTGTACCTCTCTTCATACACACATGTTCTATATTAAGCCATGCTTCCCTCACTCAACTAGCTTCCTAACCCTGGTTTCATGCAATTACCTTCACAAATAGAGTGTTTCAACTCTCTTTATGCAGGGCTCCTCTTTTGTTTTGACCTGGCCTTCCCTGACCTGATCTCAGTGAGGTCAAGAGCTGTTATGAAATCCCATTAATCCCAGCCGAGATTACACCACATCTGGCCATCAGTATTGGGCTAGCTGCTGTCTTCAAATACTGCACAATTGGCTCTTTCTGTAATGCACCACAGAAAATCTCATATTTTAGAGTCTGAAAAAGCTAAGGAACACATGGCTTATGATACAAGCATTTGCAAGGGTTCATGAATGTCAGCCCTTTTTTCCACAGCTTGATTAGTTTTGATATTCCTTCTCTCACAAATACATTGAAATAGCATCATTTTGGAAAGCATAATTTCAATTAAAAATTTAATTTTTTTTTGCCAACTTCATTCACCAAATTAATTGTGAGCTCCCCAGGCTTAAAAATATTTAAGGATCAATTTGGAGAGAACATAAACAAAATCTTCAAGAATATAAATATGCAGTCTGGACACTCAGACTACTGTAGCTCTGTCTTTTAGCAAGGTCATACAGTTGTTAACAACATGCTAGGTTTTTTTTTATATTTTTTTTTCATGGGACACTTATTGGAATGAAATCTGAAGAGTCACTCAGAAAAATTCTTATTTCCAGTAAGAGTTCAACAAATTTGCTTTGCAATGTCAGAAACAGAAAGACTATGGTATCATTCTAAGAATTAGGAGGAAAAGGACATTACATTTCAAAACCATTCAGTAATAGGGAAAAATTAAGGGAATTTACTGACAAGCCAGTCCAAAGTGTTTGTCTCCAAGCCTTTTATCTTCTCCCTTCTCCTTGATTCCTCTCCCCCAGCCCCAGCAGATGGAAGAGGACCATGGGATCATGATTGGGCAAGCCGAGACATGTTTCTTCCAGGGCACTTCCTACTTCATCAGGTTGTCTTACTGATTTTAGCCAAAAACAACACTGAAGTATCTTTCCTCACTTCCCAGAGAAGGAAGAAATGGTCAAGCAGGGTACATTTGCCACAGAAAGTGGCTAACAGATATTGTCAGGTGTTACTTGCAGGTGGAGCCAGCAATGTGAGAGGTGGAAGGAGCCACAACCATGTGTGACATCACAGTGATGGAGTTAACTTGTACACATAATTAACTGGTAAACACTGATGCTGTTATACATCATAAAAGGCAAATGTTGGTCAGATGACCAAGAAGCAAAAGTCCAAACCCTGACTATTAGATGTGTCTATGGCCTTTCAGTGTAGATAGGTAAGAGTTCACTGGTTTTGTCAGGCAATGGAATCATCTTATTTCTAGACATATCCCATTTGTTGTTTCTAAACATATCCCTTTTGCTATTTCAGAAGAGACTGGCTAAAAGACAATTTGTTAGGTGAGACAAGCAACTTCAGGTTTGCCATGTAGAATGCTAGCATTTAGAAGGCTGGCCAATGGCAGCCAGAAAGATGTCTAAGCCTAAAGTCAAATCAAAACAAGTTCTTATTCACCAGTTTTGTTTCCAGACTCAAATATTTTCTCTTGTAGTGTTGCAGAGGATTTCTAGTATTCCAATACTACAGGATATGAGAGGTGAGGCTCTTCAGTCTGGAGAAGGCTTTAAGGAGACCATGGAGTGGCCTTTCAGCATCTGAAGGGGGCCTACAGGAGGGATGAGGAGGGACTATTAATAATGTCTTGTAATGACAGGATGAGGAGTAATGGGTTTAAACTGGCAGAGGAGAGATTTAAACTAGATGTTAGGAAGAAGTTATTTCTGGTGAGAATGGTGAGACACTGGCACAAGTTGCCCAGGGAGGTTGTGGATTCTCCCTCCCTGGTGATGTTCAAGGCCAGGTTGGATGAGGCCTTGAGAGACCTGTTCTAGTAGGAGGTGTCCCTGCCTATGGTGGGGGGTTGGAACTGGATCTTTGAGGTCCCTTCCAACCTAAACCATTCTATGATTCTAGGATAATATTTTTGTCTCATAACAATGTTGTGTTTTTATAAACAGAAGAGAGCATGACAGAGATTAAACTCTCAAATCAAATTGGAGAGAAAATACAGAATTCTGGGGAGCCTGTGCAGGTGCTCTATGACTCTTACAGTAAAGAAGTTCCCTGTCGTCTTGAGGTGAAATCTCCTATGCTGCAACTTACATCCATTCTTCCTTGTCCTATCCTAGGGAGCAAGTGACCAGAGCCTGTCCTCCCTTCCTGACCCCCAGCCCTAAGATATTTATAAAGATTTATTAAATCCCCTCTCAGTCTTCTCTTCTCCAGACTAAAAAGCCCCAAGTCCCTCAGCCTCTCCTCATCAGGCAGTATTCCAGCCCCTAATCACCCTCATAACCCTCCACTGGATCCTCTCCAGCAGATCCCTGTACCTCTTAAACTGGGGAGCCCAAAACTGAACACAGTATTCAAGATGAGGTCTCAGGAGGACAGAGTAGAGGGGAAGGAGAACCTCCCTTAATCTGCTGGATACACTCTTCTTAATACACCCCAGGATCTCATTGGCCTTCTTGGCCACAAGTGCACATTGCTGTGCCATGAGTCTTAGCCATGAGCACTCACATGTCCCTCTCCACAGGGCTGCTCTCCAGCAGATCACCTCCCAGCCTGTACTGGTGCACTTTATTACTCCTGCCCACAAACAGAAATCTGCATTTATCTTTGCTGAACCTCATTTGGTTCCTCCTTGCCCAGCTCTCAGTCTGTCCAGGTCTTGCTGGATAGTTGCATAGCCTTCAGCTACATCAGACAAGCCTCCCAGCTTGGTGTCATCAGCAAACTTGCTGAGCAGACTCTGCCTGTCTGTCATCAATCTTGATGATGAAGTCATTGATGATGTTGAACAGTGACGGATGCAGCACTGATCCCTGGGGGACTCCACTAGTTACAGCTCTCCAGCTGGACCTGGAACCATTGATCACCACTCTTTGAACTCTGTTTTGTAACCAATTCCTAATCCACCTCTGTCTGCTCCTCCATCCCACATTTCCTGAGCTTGCTCACTAGGCTGTCATGGGAGACAGTGTCAAAGGCTTTGCTAAGGTCAAGGTAGACTACATCCAGTGGTCTCCCAGAATCTTCCCATTCACTTATGTCATCATAGAATGCTATCAGGTTAGTCAAGCATGACTTCCCCTTGGTAAATCTGTGCTGACTACTGGTAACTTTTTTTTCTTCCAAGTGCCTTGAGATGCTCTCCATCAGGAGTTGCTCCACCATTTTTCCAGGGATGGAGGTGAGGCTGACTGGTCTATAGTTCCCTGGAATCTCTTTCTTGCCCTTTTTGAAGACTGGAGTCACACTGGCTCTCCTCCAGTCTGTGGAGTTAAAATGGAATCTATTGTTAAAATGACATTTGTAGCACAGAAATATTTTGGACACGTGCAATGTGCCAATTAAAACATAAACAAGCACAAAATGCTCAAACTCGCTGCAACAGTTTAAACTCTTTTCTCTATCCTAAAGTCAATTTGCAATTAATCTAATACAAAACCAGAAGTGACAGATGATCTAATTGTTAATATGGTACAAGTTTAGAAAGACATTAGTGTACCGTTCTGGAGAAATGTTGCACGTAATTGCTCAGGTGTTCAGAACACATTTCATTCCTCCTGCTGTGGAAGAACTTCTGTTCTTGGATTTTCTTTCAATGGTCCCCCCAGAAGTGGGATTAAAAGTAGAAAGTTAATGATAATGAATTGAATTGCTTACATCTAGAGGGGTCTGACTGGGAAGATGCTGGAGACAAAGAGATCCCTGACTATGGTTAAAAAGCCAAAAGTAATTGGATTACACAAAGAAAATAAGATAAACATTCATTAACATTACAGTAACAGACTGAGATTAATGAGCATATACAAGTGCAAGTAGTGTATAATCTTTAGGCCCTGCAAGGCCTATATCCAGTGGTATAAATTATAATTTTAAATTGTTTAGTAAGTAATTGCTATGCACTTTCTAGTTCAAAAGACATGAACTTGTTCTCCCTAACTCAATTTTATCTATGACTGATATAGACATATCAAAGGTACTGTAATCAGTAATGAAGTCTTTTCCTGCCCTTTTTTTCTGACTGTGGAATTTGAGTTTATGTGGAATTTGAGTTTGAGTTTACTCTCTCCTTGAGAGAGTGTTCAAAGAACTTGAGCAAACTGTGGAGGAAAGTTCTGTGCATCTGTTCTTCCTTAGCACAGAAAACAAACAAACAGACAAACAACCCTTGCGTTTGGTTGTCGGAATGCTTGAAGTTGATGAAAATACATTCCAATGTACTGAAGATAAAATTAGGCAAAAAGTGTAGTTCTGAGTTTTGCTTAAGGACTACAAGGATCTGTTGTAGCTTTTTGGAAGTTCTCTAAATGAGACATATGAGGAATAAGGAAGAACTTAACCTCGAGGGTTACAATGCACTGAAACAGCCTGCCCTGAGAGGTTGCAGAGTCTCTGGAGATATTCAAAACCTGCCTGGACTCAATCCCAGGTGACCTGTTCTAGGTAAACCTGCTTTAGCAATGAGAGTTCAACTAGACAAGCTGTAGAGGTCCCATCCAACTCCTACCATTCTGTGACTCTATGAACACTCATCATTCAGAATTATCACTGTTATTGGTCCTTAAAGCTGTTTTTCATAGGATTTTCATCCCTGATGCCAATGCAGAACTACAGTATTGACATTGTTACCCAGCAAGTATGCCTGATGGGAACTTCCGAAGCCTGTTTGAAAACCATTTGCCTTTTCCCTAATGTGCCCTTAAGAACAAAACCATACTGGCAGAACACAAAGGGTGATTCTTAGAATAGTGGCAGATGGCTGCTAGCTGGATGATAAAGTAGTGCCTACCTGCCTGTTCCCTGCTGAAATGCCTTTTCCTCCTGACTGATATAGTCAACATGAATATTTGGGACAACAGACAAATTCACACCAGAAGCTACCATGACCCCTTATTATAATACTCTGATATAGACTCAAGGGACTTTGCTGTGAGTCAAGGGAAAAAAAATCTGAAACTTTTTTTAGTCTTTGCCTTGAAGTATGGTTGCCTGTGGTATCAGTGACACCTGATCAGAGCTCCCAGAGCAAGCTATGAACAGCAGTGCTGATAGTAGTACAAAGCTACTACTAAGATAGGCAATCTCTGCATAGCCTTTCCCCCCCCCCCCCCCCCCCCCCCCCGAAATCTTACAAACTATGGAAACACTCCCAAAACTCAGTCACTTGAAAATAGTATCTTGTTATTTTTGCAAACACTTTGCTACCATTTTTGGAAAAAAATGGCTTTTTTGCATATTGCATAATGAAGAGGCTGATGCCCTTCTATCTTCTCTTGCTGTGTAACTCAACATAGAAAGTATCAAGCAAAGATATTTCTGTACCTTTTACGTCACAATCAGAAGGAATGAAAACAGGCCCATGAAGCTGGGGGAAGAAACACAGCTCTTGAGAGGGATGAAAGAAAAAGATATAACATAGAATCATAGAATCAGTCAGGGTTGAAAAGGATCACAAGGATCATCTAGTTCCAATCCCTCTGCCATGGGCAGGGACAGCCCACACTATATCAGGCTGTCTAAAGGCTCATCCAGCCTGGCCTTAAACACCTCCAGGGATGGGCCCTTCACCATGTCCCTGGGCAACCCATTCCAAGGTCTCACCACCCTCATGGTGAAGAACTTCTTCCTAGCATCCAGTCTTCTGGCATTGATCCTATCACTACCTGGTGTCCTAAAAAGTCCCTCCCCAGTTTTCTTGTAGGCCTCCTTAAGATAATGAAGATATTTAGGGACTGGAGATGAAAAATCATCATAAGTTTTAGAATGAATACACACACCCCAACATTATGAGTGGGTTTTAATAGATTTTTTCATAGCATCTTGAGTTTGGAAAGGCGAATATCTATTTCCTTTATCTGTTATTTGCATCTCTCTCTATATGCTAGGATGTGTAAAGCTCACATTTCTGTCTGAGTACCAGAGTACTTATTGTAAATATAGGGTATCCAAGGTTATCAGAGACAGATTTTCATTCCCCCCCCCCCCCCCATAAAAAAACCCATAAACACAGTGGAGTTCACCTTCAGACATTCTGCCCTACCGTGCTCTTTGGGGTACAGAGGTTATTGCAATCTGTCCCTACTGTTTGGTTGAAAAGGTAGAGTAAGGCATGGTGAAGAGGGAAAGAGGAGGATGGTTTCTCTTTAGGCAGGAAGAAATTTAATGAAATTCAACAAGGGTGAGTGTAGAGTCTGACACCTGGGAAAGATCAACCCCAGGGATCAGTATAGGTTGGGGACTGACCTGTTGGAAGGCAGCGAAGGGGAAAAGGATGACTTCACCACCTCCCTGGGCAGCCCATTCCAATGGTAAATTGCTCTCTCTGTCAAGAACTTCTTCCTAATATCCAGCCTATACCTCCCCTGGCACAACTTGAAACTGTGTCCCCTTGTTCTGTTGCTGTTTGCCTCGGAGAAGAGACTGATCCCTATCTGGCTACAGCCTCCATTCAGATATTTGTAGACAGCACTGAGGTCATCTCTGAACCTCCTCTTCTCCAGACTGCACACCCACAGCTCACTCAGCCTCTCCTCATAGGGTTTGTATTCCAGGCCCCTCACCAGCCTTGCTGACCTTCTCCAGACACATTCCAGTACTTCAACATCTCTCTTGAACTGAGGGGCCCAGAACTGGACACAGGACTCAAGGTGTGGCCTGACCAGCGTTGAGTACAGGGCAAGAATAACCTCTCTTGTCCTACTGGCCACACTGTTCCTGATGCAGGCCAGGATGCCATTGGCTCTCTTGGCCTCCTGGGCACACTGCTGGCTCATCTTCAGCTACTATCTACCAGCACCTGCAGGTTCTTTTCTGTCTGGCTGCTCTCCAGCCACTCTGTCCCCAGCCTGTAGTGCTGCTTGGGGTTCATGTGGCCAAAGTGCAGAACCCTGCACTTGGCCTTGTTAATTCTCATCCCACTGGCCTCTGCCCACCCATCCAGCCTGTCAAGGTCCCTCTGCAGGGCTCTCCTACCCTGCAACAGATCAACACCTGCTCCTAGCTTGGTGTCATCTGCAAACTTGCTGATGATGGATTCAATCTCCTGGTTCAGATCATCAACAAACATATTGAACAGGACTGGGCCCAGCACTGATCCCTGGGGCACACCGGTTGTGACTGGCTGCCAGCTGGATGTGGCACCATTCACCACCGCTCTCTGGGCCCGGCCCCGCAGCCAGTTCTTGACCCAGCACAGTCTGAATCTGTCCAAGACACAAGCTGCCAGTGTTGATTTACCAAGTGGATTTTTTGGCACCAGGAGGAATAGTAAGGCCCTCTTACACTTAAAAGTGAGGTGGAAACGGCCATCATGAAACTGGGGAATGAAAGCTACTGACAATTGCTCTTTGACTGAAAAAGCACACCTGTTATAACTGAACATCCTCCTTTTAAGTACCTGTGTTTTCCTGTGTTGACATGAGTTTTAATGCTGCTGAAAGCAATGGATTTAAAAAAAAACAACCAAAATTTGTTTTTTTTTTTCCTCAATTTTGTTTTTCACTTAAATGATGCATCTTATTTGAAGCTCCTAGCTTAAATGTACATCAATTATAAATCAACATAAGTCCACTAAAGCTCATCTGTCAACCCTGATTTATACCCAGATTGGGCATAGAGGTTTAATTTTCCAGTGTTTTTTTAATTTGTCTGCTTATGTGTTTGTTTGAAAACTAGTTCTACATTACTATATGCTATGAGGATAAGCAAGGTAAATTTTGTGTGCAGTGAAATGCAATGAAAAAGTGAGGTAAAGGCAGGGAAAATATAGGGCTCTCTTTTCTCTAACTCACTATGGTAATTGAACTGTTTTTATGGCTGTCTGCTTGCTTCTGGCAGACACACCACCATGGTTTTCTCTCATGCTGATTATCTCATACTGGTGAGAGAGTAAAATGCTTTTTTAAAATAAGCATTTAGGTAAAGCAACATATTTAACTCTAGTCATGTGTAAAACAAAAGTAAAAAATTGCTTTAACCTTTCAGGCTTCATTCTAAACAGATGAGCCACTCCCTCTGCTGGGGATATTTCCACAAACTGCTCTGTAAATGAAAAGGATGATATTTTTTTTCCAGGGAAACGCTAGAAACTCTTCTAAAGTTCCACAGAACTTCAGTGGTATTGTCTCATACAAGAGCTTTCTCAGACACATTTAAGTGTCTTTATGCTATTTTATACTCTTAAAATATCCATTGTATTAGAAAAAAAGAGAAACATCAAAATATGCAGATTATCTAGACAACTGGGTTTAACTATTTTTTAATTTTCACATATTGAAAGCTTTATTTGCAGCTTGCCCAATATAACTGATGGCTATCAGAGAGAACCTCTCCTTTTAGCTACATGTTAGGTTTAACCCGGACAAGATCATGAAATCACAGAATGTCAGGAGCTGGAAGGGACCTCAAAAGATCATCTAGTCCAACCCTCATCTGTAGGACATGAGCAGTAGGTTTTTATATCTTCTTCATTAGCACTCAAACAAAAACTCATCTGGAATGGGCTGCCCAAGGAAGTGGTGGTGTCACCGTCCCTGGAGGTGTTCAAGAAAAGACTGGATGAGGCACTTAGTGCCATGGTCTAGATGACTGGATAGGGCTGGGTGCTAGGTTGGACTGGATGATCATGGTATCACAGTATTATCAGGATTGGAAGAGACCTCACAGATCATCCAGTCCAACCCTTTACCACAGAGCTCAAGGCTAGACCATGGCACCAAGTGCCACATCCAATCCTGCCTTGATGTTGGAGGTCTCTTCCAATCTGGTTGATTCTATGATTCTATGATAATGATTCTAAGGAAAGAAGTTCCATTCATTTCCAGCTTGTGTCCAGTTACTGGCATTTTGGATGAAGCTGCAGTGGATTGCAAAGAATGTCTCTAATGGAAAGCAAGACATACATTTATACAATAACCCATTTACTTATACCACTTTCTCAGTCCAGCTGGAAGTTTATGAAAACACTTGTATTAAAAAAAAATAGTTATTTTAAAAGACACAGAAACAAAAGATGTAAGATATCTGTTCTTGCCTACCTGCTATGTCAATAATTCATTTGTCCATATCAAGCAGGACTGAAAGAACAATATGGGTTTCAGAAACAAGGAAACTCCTGCTAGCTCTCTGAAAACTGTTATCTGTGTAGAGGAAAGAAACTCAAATTAGAGCTATTGCTGAAGACCAGGGAGGAGAACTCATCCATGATATATTTTGCTTGCTAGTCAGGATTCCTATCAGCCTGCACATGTGAGAAGATGCAAGCTGCCATGTATGACTGCAGACTAGCCACAGCACCGCTGTGGTCTTTCCAGGTAAGACTGGCAATAGAAATGGGGGCAAGGTGACATTATCAGGTAAAAGAAACAAAGAGTACAATTCTGGTGGGAATCATCTAATTTTAATTTTAGGTTTCACAAGACAACTTCCTTTAGTTTTTAATTTATAATTATGTAAAAGTAAAGGAAGTTTATGCAAAATAAGTGAAAATAATTTGTTCTGAGAAGATAAAATGGCAATTGCATCCTTTTCAAAGCTTTCCCCAAGTTTGTTTGGAGAATTTTACCTTGATTCAGAACAGTTTGGGGTCAAACAAACTCCTAGGCTGGTATTTTTTAATTTGAATTTTGAAGAATGAAATGCTTAGCTCAGTAGTTAGTGTCTTTGTATTTTTATTTTAGTGGTAACTTGTTCAACAGGACAGCATAAAACCACTACAGGCTAAATTCTAACATCCCTATATTGAAAAGTACTCATTTGAATGAGATGATTTGAATAGAGTGTAGTCTGAAGAGGGCTAAAGCTGGAGTGGTAATTATACTGGGAATAGACTACATGGCTTGCACTTAGCTACTTTTAAGTTTCTACAGGTCTGTGTTCCTTTCCACATCCATTGATGGAAGAAGGGAATCCTAAATGGCCACACGTGTCAGTGAAGATCATATGTAGTGGTTCACTCAATATTAATTAGCTACACCTGGCTTAGATTTTTGCCTATGCTCAGGGCCTCTTTCCACGATTCTTTTGTACATAAAAAGCAAAAGATGGAATATTTCAGAATCAAGAAACAGGTTTGTTGCTTGATAACTGGAGGATGCAGTGCAGCTCAGAATTATGTTAATAGTGACATTGTGGGACTGTGTCTAAAAAAAAAAATTAACAAATAAACTATCAGATTTTAGGACAATTCTTGTAGACAGAATCCTTAAGAAAACTGTGCAAGACCTGAAGGACTCCACAGAAGCTATGAGATTAACTTCAGCTTTACACAGATCATGTATATTTAAGACTATTAAAATTAAAATTGTAGAATAAAATAAAGTAAAATTATATCTTTACTTTGAGACTTGTTATACTTAGTCTCTCTAAACTATTTAGTATGTTTCAGTGCATTAAAAACTTTCTTATTTAGAATAAGCCCTTTCAATATGACAGAAGCACAGAGCACAAGGATGTTGTGCAATGTACATAAAGCACAGGAGAATGGCACTGGATCACAGAGTCCAATCTTGCCACCACTGGTACCACATATTTAGTAAGTTCCATGACAATTTCACAAAAGTCTTGGAGCTGTGGCCATTAAGTTGTGTGCTAAAAACAAGTGTACCTCTAACGGTGTGCTAGTTTGAAGCAAGCTGGAATGTTTTGGTAGAAGAACTAGATAATGGGCAGTGAAATGAAAAACAATTGTGTCTACTTCTCTCACAGTCACGCTGAGAACTCTGGGAAGAAGAAAGACTTTTTCTCCATTTTGTTTCTCACTCTTGCTTTTGCCTTAGACCTGGTCACATCTCATTAACCCTGCTCCTACTAACCTTGCTCCCTAACCTCTTGGCTGCACCTCTCTTCTTCCTGAGAACTGGGGTAAGGTTGAGAGGGCCGGGGGGAGGTGTTGGGGTGGTTTGAGAGCCCCTCCTGGGGACTCAGGTTTCTGGGAGGGGAGTTGTGCTTTTGTATTGTTTATCCTTTGTATATTTCTGTATATAACTGTATATAACTGTATATAGTGTAAATAGCTGCTTGTAAATTCTGCTAGCTGTAAATAAATTGCTTCATCTATATTCCCAGGGTCCGTCTGAGTTAGCTGGGGCAAATACAAAAGTGTGGGGGGGCGGGGTAACCCCCAAACCATCACATTTTTTTAATTGGCTTTCCCAACGTGGGGCTAGAGATTTCAGTGAGTGGAAATTAGCTCTGGGAATTAAGATGAAGCTAATCAAGCAGCTATTGTACTTGGTGGGGATTGCTGTGTGGCCTGTTTTCTGGTTTTTTGTGTACAATTGGATCAAAGATCAAATTGGTTATTTCTTGCTTCATGTAGTTTTTAAGAAGGCTAAAGTTAAGCTTTCAAACATGTTCTGGAGCTGGGGTGATTTCATTCTTGGTTATGCTGGTTTTAGTGTCACTGAGAATATTACTAGTGATATTACAAGAGTTTTTGTCAATAATGTGACGATCAGTCAAAATGCTGCTTTATCTACTGCTCTCATGAGGGTCATCCAGCCCCAAACTGAAATGTCAAGTCCATGCAAGGATTTTTACAGAAAAGAGATTGTGACGGGTTTGGTCTGCAGTAATCTGGCTCTTATGATTTTAATATTCATATTAATTTTGGCATTATGTGTGAAAAATTCAAAACCAGCTTCTGTAAGAGCTAGGAAAATTTCTGTGTCTCAGAAGCAGTCTCTTTCACAGCAAAACAAGGGAACACAGTTATCGGCTTCCCCCTTGCCAGCCTCTCCACCCTCCTCTGTAGGTTCTGGGAACACAGCCAGCGTTCCCGCCACTAACGTAAACAATGATAAGGATAACCAAAACAAGCCACAGAGTTTAGCAGGAGCCTCAGGAGGACAGGCAGGTACCCAAAATCAGAATGTTCCTAGTAAAAATGAAAACAAGTCAGGGTTGGCAGGCATCCCAGGAGGACAGGCAAATAATAACACTGCTAGTGCTAGTAACGCTAGCCCAGTCAGTCCAAATCCTACTGACACCAGCTCAGCCAATTCAAACCCCCAGCCAGCAGACCAGAACCAAAATCCTCCTGTTAAAAGCAAGGCAGATTTGAACTCACAAGTTCCAAGTCAGACCTCCAATAATTCAAATGCTCCAGGTCAGACCCCTAAGGATTCAAACCCTTTAAGTCAGACTCCTAAAGATTCAAATCCTCCAGCAGACACATCCAAGTCTGTTGCTGCTCAGGCCCTTCTGGCACCTGCTAAGGCAAAAGCTAAGACAAAGAGTGGTTCGCAGGAGGATGTAAGACAGGGGACCTCTGGTGATCAGCAGCAAGAGGAGGAAGAGGAGGCAGTTAGTCTGCGAGACCTTGTAGATGTGCTGAGACAACAATACTCAAGTGAGAGGAGCACTGGGAGGTTAGCTGCCAGGAGAGAGGATGGTTCCAATGAGTTTAGGAATGCTATGAGGAAGATTGTGTTAGGCCCGGCACCACCAGAACAACAGGAAGAGGAGGAGGAAGATGACATCCAAGGCTCCAAGGATCCACTCAGAGAGGTCAGGGAAGTTAGGAAGGAATACACAAGGGAATCAGGTGAGCCAATCCTAAGCTGGCTAGTGAGATGCCGTGGCATTGGTGCTAATGCCCTGCAGGTAGGAGACAAGTCTGCCAAGCAGCTGGGACCACTCACTAAGGAGAGTGGAGTGGACAAACACCTAGCAAGTCCTCTTGGTAGGGTTAGCTTGTGGACACGCCTTTTGTTGGCTGTGGCTATGAGATATCCTTCCCGAGATGATTTGCCATGGGCTGCCAAGAAGTGGAACACCGTTGAGCAGGGAATTAAGCTTCTGAAGGAGTTTGCTGTGAAGGAAGTGCTTTATGGAGATCATGGCACTCATGAGCCTGACGATATTCCTTTGGGAACAGGTCTCATGAAGAAGCTTATTAAGCTTGCTCCTTCATCCTATGCTAACATCTTGGCCAGCAAGTTTCTAGCAAGGAGTGATAATGGAAGATCTTTCACTGTTGGTGAATTCACTGATCAGCTCAGGCAGATAGAGGATAGCTTGTCACATTCTGGTATAATCTGTGCCATAAAAACTATGACTTCTGAAATAAAGAGCTTAAAGATGGTATTAGAGATGGCATTAAGGAGAGCATGAAAGAACTGAAGGAGGATCTCAAAAATCTGGTAAAAGATACCGTTCCTGCATCATCTGAATGGGTGCATGTTTCTGCAGTCAGGAACAGACGCCCACCTCCTGCAAGGCAATTCCAGCCCAGGAGGAGACAAATTCCACCCAGACAGCAGCAATCACGTGCTTCACTGTGGATACTTCTGCGTGACACATACGGTGAGAACATGAACAAATGGGATGGTAAACCTACTTCAGCTCTTTCAAAGAGGGTCAGGGATCTGCAGAGTGGCAGAAACAGAGGCAATAATGCCAGGAAAGTAGCTGTCACTTCTTCAGCTCCTGAGGGCAACTGCAATTGTTCCAACAGTTGCAGTTCCTCTCACAACACCACCAATCATTGTGTACACCCTACATGCCATGTTCAGCATTAGGGGTGCCCTGCCTCCAGCCAGGAGGAGGAAAGGGATAGTGGAGAGAACCGAATCTATTGGAATGTATTCATTAGGTGGCCTGGCAGTTCAAGAGTTCGGAAATACAGGGCTTTAGTTGACACAGGTGCTCAGTGTACTTTATTGCCATCTAATTGCAAAGGGACAGAGTCCATTTCTATCTTTGGAATCACTGGTGGATCTCAAGAGTTAACTAAGGTACAGGCTGAGATCAGTTTAACTGGTAAAGAGTGGAAGACACATACTATTGTAACTGGTCCTGATGCGCCTTGCATTCTGGGAATTGACTTTTTGAGACAAGGTTGTTTCAAAGATCCTAAGGGTCATAAATGGGCTTTTGGAATAGCATCTGTAGAGATTGAGGATGATAAATTGAAGTTGTCTGTTAGGCCTGAACTTTCTGATGAATCTGCAGTTGTGGGACATCATGACATAGAGGACCTGGAAGTGCCAATTGCAACTCAAACTGTTCATCATAGGCAGTACAGAACTAACCGTGACTCTTTGTTGCCCATTCATCAGCTGATTCGTCAATTGGAGAGTCAGGCTGTCATCGAGAAAGCTCATTCACCTTTCAACAGTCCCATCTGGCCTGTGCGCAAACCTACGGGCGACTGGAGACTGACAGTTGACTTTCGTGCCCTCAACGAGGTGACGCCACCCATGAGTGCAGCTGTGCCGGACATGCTGGAACTCCAGTACGAGCTGGAATCGAAGGAGGCTAAATGGTATGCAACCATAGACATTGCTAATGCTTTCTTCTCTATTCCCATAGCAAAGGAGTGCAGGCCTCAGTTTGCATTCACCTGGAGAGGAATCCAGTACCAGTTCAACCGTTTGCCTCAGGGGTGGAAACACAGCTCAACCATCTGTCACTCAGTCATCCACAATGCACTGGAGAAAGGTAAAGCTCCAGAGCACATCCAGTACATCGACGACATCATTGTGTGGGGCCAAACTGCTGAGGAAGTCTTCGAGAAAGGTAACAAAATCATTGACATTCTGCTGCAAGCAGGTTTTGCCATTAAGAGAGACAAGGTCAAAGGACCTGCCAAAGAAATTCAGTTTCTAGGAGTGCGGTGGCAGGATGGTCGCCGTTACATTCCTCAGGATGTGATTAACAAAGTCTCTACCATGGCAGTTCCCACCAGTAAGAAGGACACACTTTCTTTCCTTGGTGTGGTGGGATTTTGGAGACTACACATTCCTGGTTTCAGTCAGATTGTCAAACCTCTGCATGATGTGACTCGTAAGAGAAACAATTTCGAGTGGGGACCTGAACAACAAGCAGCCTTTGATCAAATCAAACGAGAAGTAGTCCATGCAGTGGGCTTGGGACCTGTGAGATCTGGTCCGGACATTAAAAACATTCTGTACACGGCTGCCAGTGACAATGGTCCAACTTGGAGTCTCTGGCAGAGAGCTCCAAATGAGACACGTGGTCGTCCACTTGGTTTCTGGGGACGTTGTTACAGAGGTTCAGAGACAAATTACACTGCAACTGAGAAAGAGATTCTAGCAGCCTATGAGGGAGTGAAAGCAGCTTCTGAAGTGATTGGAACTGAGTCACAATTGCTTTTAGCTCCTAGACTGCCAGTTCTTAACTGGATGTTCAAAGGTAAAGGTTCATCACCACATCATGCCACAGATGCAACCTGGTCTAAATGGATGGCTTTGATAACCCAACGAGCACGAATGGGTAATCTTGATCGACCTGGTCTGGTGGAGGTGATCACCAACTGGCCGGAAGGCACAGACTGTTCCAAACCTCCAGAGGAGAAAAGAACTCGTGCTGAGGAAGCTCCTCCCTATGGTGATCTCTCTGATCAGGAAAAGAACTATGCTTTGTTCACAGACGGTTCCTGTCGTCTTGTTGGGAACAAGCGAATATGGAAGTCAGCAGTTTGGAGTCCAACCAGGAGAGTTACCGAAATGAAAGATGGCGAAGGAGAATCCAGTCAGTTCGCTGAGGTAAAAGCTGTTCAACTTGCTCTTGATGTGGCTGAACGTGAGAATTGGCCTATCCTTTACCTCTACACCGACTCGTGGATGGTAGCCAATGCTCTATGGGGTTGGCTAAAGGACTGGAAGAAGAATGGTTGGCAGAGGAAAGGAAAGCCTATTTGGTGTGCTGATCTATGGCAGGACATTGATGCACGGCTGGAGAGAACTCCAGTGAAGGTGCGGCACGTAGATGCACACATGCCTAAGAGCAGAGCTACTGAGGAACATCAACATAACCAGAAGGCAGACCAAGCTGCTAAGATTTCTCAAGTTGATACCAACTCTGATCTTGACATTGACCTTGATTGGGAACACCGAGGTGAGCTGTTCCTAGCTCGGTGGGCCCATGACTCATCTGGACATCAAGGCAGAGATGGAACATACCGATGGGCTCGTGATAGGTCAATTGACTTGTCCATGGACGCTATCACCCAAGTCATCTATGACTGTGACATTTGTGCTGCTATTAAGCAGGCTAAGCGAATCAAGCCCTTATGGTATGGTGAGAGATGGTCAAAGTACAAGTATGGTGAAGCCTGGCAGATTGACTACATCACTTTACCTCGATCTCGTTCTGGCAAGCAGTATGTGCTAACGATGGTAGAAGCCAGCACTGGATGGTTGGAAACCTATCCAGTTCCACATGCTACTGCACGTAACACCATTGTTGGTTTGGAGAGACAGATCTTGTGGAGACATGGAACTCCAGAGAGAATCGAGTCAGACAATGGTACTCATTTCAAGAACAATCTTGTGAAAAACTGGGCCAAAGAGCATGGTATTGAATGGATCTATCACATACCCTACTATGCACCAGCTTCAGGGAAGATTGAACGCTACAATGGTTTGCTGAAAACCACCCTAAAAGCCATGGGGGGTGGAACTCTGAAAAACTGGGACAAACATTTAGCAGAAGCTACCTGGTTGGTAAATAGTAGAGGCTCAGTAAACAGAGCAGGACCCGCACAATCAGATTTGGTCCAAACAGTAGACGGTGATAAAGTTCCTATTGTACGTGAAAAGAATCTGTTAGGGAAAACTGTTTGGGTATTTTCTCCTTCGGGCGAAGGGAAACCTGTCCGAGGGGTGGTTTCTGCTGAAGGTCCTGGTCATACATACTGGGTAATGCAGGAGAATGGTGAAATCCAGTGTATTCCACAGAGAAATCTAACCTTAGCTGAGAGAGTTTAAATTCAAACTGTTAGGAGTTTTCTGTTCCAGGTAACATCGGCGCCCAACACTGAGAGAATCTACAATAGAATCTACAGTACGTGAGCACGAACCCAACATCACCTGGGAGTCCCTGTTCTGAGCTTTTGAATCACCTACATCTGATTGAAGTGTGAACTGAACTTGTATATATTGTTTTAGTGTAAATATTGGTTTGGATTAGATTGGATAGTTCTCAGCGATGCTCTGAGCGAAGTAGACAAGGGGTGGATTGTGCTAGTTTGAAGCAAGCTGGAATGTTTTGGTAGAAGAACTAGATAATGGGCAGTGAAATGAAAAACAATTGTGTCTACTTCTCTCACAGTCACGCTGAGAACTCTGGGAAGAAGAAAGACTTTTTCTCCATTTTGTTTCTCACTCTTGCTTTTGCCTTAGACCTGGTCACATCTCATTAACCCTGCTCCTACTAACCTTGCTCCCTAACCTCTTGGCTGCACCTCTCTTCTTCCTGAGAACTGGGGTAAGGTTGAGAGGGCCGGGGGGAGGTGTTGGGGTGGTTTGAGAGCCCCTCCTGGGGACTCAGGTTTCTGGGAGGGGAGTTGTGCTTTTGTATTGTTTATCCTTTGTATATTTCTGTATATAACTGTATATAACTGTATATAGTGTAAATAGCTGCTTGTAAATTCTGCTAGCTGTAAATAAATTGCTTCATCTATATTCCCAGGGTCCGTCTGAGTTAGCTGGGGCAAATACAAAAGTGTGGGGGGGCGGGGTAACCCCCAAACCATCACAAACGGACGTTGTGGTAATTAATATGGCTCTTTTAAAACAATTTTGGTGGAAAATAGCTGATTTTCTTGTGTCCCCAGATAAAACTGGACATTGACAGAAGCACAATGTTGAGTCAAGAAAAAGTGTGAACCCACCAAAATAGTTAGGTCCACACCTGAAGTTGGATATGCACTAAATCAAGCATTAAAAGCTACAAATGAGGTCTTGCAGTATCTCACCTTGAGGGAAGGGAGAACCACCAGGATTTGAATTATTTGAATGAGGGTAGAAAGCCTCTTCAGAGAGACTTGGATAGGCTAGACCAGTGGACCAACACTAATGGGATGAGTTTCAACAAGGCCAAATGCCAATTCCTGCACTTGGGTCACAACAACCACAAGCTTGGGGCAGTGTGGCTGGAAAGTTGCCTAGCAGAAAGGAATCTGGGGGTTGTAGTAGACAGACAGCTGAATGTGAGCCAACAGTGTGCCCAGGCAGCCAAGAACACCAATAGCATCCTGGCTCATATTAAAAATGTTGTGGCCAGCAGGAGCAGGGAGGTGATTGTCCCCTTGGACTTGACTTTGGTGAGGCCACACCTTGAGTGTCGTATTCAGTTTTGGGCACCACAATACAAGAGAGAAGTGGAGGTGCTGGAGTGGGTCCAGAGGAGCACAACAAAGCTGAGGAAGTGTCTGGAGAATAAATCTTATGAGGAGTGACAGAGGGAGCTGGGGATGGTTAGTTTGAAAAAGAGGAGGCTGAGGGGAGACCTCATTGCCGTCTACAGCTACCTGAAGGGACATTGTGGAGAGGCTGCTGCTGGTCTCTTCTCACAGGTAATTGGAGACAGAACAAGAGGGAAAGGCCTCAAACTGAGTCTGGGTAGCTTTAGATGGGATATTTTTATATTGGATACTAGGAAGAAGTTTTTCGTGGAGAGAGTGGTCAGGCACTGGAATGAGCCGCCCAGGGAGGTGGTGGAGCCACCGATCCTGGATGTGTTTAAGAGTCATTTGGAAGTGGTGCTTAGGGATATGGTTTAAGGTAAATCTTGCAGAGTAGGGTTCTAGTTTGGACTTGGTGGTCCTGAGGGCCTTTTCCAACCTGGCTGTTTCTGTGATTCTGTGATTTTATCCCAGAGAAATGGAAGATGCTGGTAGCTATATGATGGTCTAAGTTAATGGTTTAATAAATTCAGAAAGCATGAAACTGATAGGTGCTGAATATAGGGCAATGTGTTCTGCCTGCTGAACATACAGCTGTTACTTTAGCAAATTCAATGGTCATTCTTGCTTCTCTCCTGTGGCTCTTCCAGGTGTTTCGGTGAATGCAGCATCTGGAGGATAGCACACAGTTTTACTCAGGTCATCTATTGTTCTGTGGATTACAAATGAAGTCCTGTCAATTTAGCTGTGTGCTTGCTGGAAAATTAAAATTATCCCCTCCCCCAACAAAACCCCAACAAAACAAAACACAAATCCAAGTGCTCAGTAGTTTCTCTAACTAAAAAAGCCATCAAATTAAACTAAGAAGTGTAATACCATGCTTCAGCTCAGGACTTCTGCATCTCCTGCATGACCCTGACCACTGCTGGCATCTTTAAGCTTGGGAAATTGTGCGGTACTGTGGAGTGGTTGTTCTATATAACAACTCAGCCCAGAGCCTGTGCCAGCTCACAGTAGGCCACAACTTTGCTTCCATTATTTTCTCTTTTCCTGTGTTCTCACAGTGGCTTTATCAAGAGTATAAATTGAAGTATAGATGTCTGATACTGTGGTTGTTCTAGCCATGCAAAATAGGGTGAGAAAATAATTTAGATATATGTGGATTTTGTTCCTCTTAGATGCACTGTACTTAAAATAAATGTGATTTCTGTCAATATTCTGTGCTTTGTGCACAGAACATTGTGCACAATCTGTAGTATTAGAAATGGTATTTCTGTTTTAAAGATGTGTGTCTTTAAACATAAATCTTACGTAATCTAGCTGTCTTATTTGGTCCTCTAGACCACATTTCACAAGAGTCTTCAAATAAGAAATTCCTTGGATTCCTTATGTACACTTCTTTGAAGTGACTAAATCTAGAATCACACTTTTCATTTGCGTTGTATATTCAAGATTGTACACATGGGAATATCAACCAACACTGTTAATGGAACATCAAAAAGGTTTACATTTAACAGATGAATCTGTGCACTGAAATCTTTGCAACTTGGCCAGATACAAATGATTTTCACTGAACCATGAGAATAGATGCCTGTATTCTACTCTGGCACAATATTCTACATTGCTTTCTCAAAGCAAGAGTATCTGTGAACACAGCACACGTGTCTGTGTCTAAGTGTGTGTGCAAGTTCATGGGCATCACATTCTACCCCACAGAAAACTAAAACCCTGGTTGCTGAAAAGTTTTTTTAATTCTTTTTAGTCAGAAAAAAAAAAAAAAAAAACAAAACCCAAACAATCATTTGGAAACTACAATCTTAGTTACAACTTAGGGAAAAGACATTTAAGAATTAGGATATAATTAGGATATTGAGGTATATTTTACCAGAGTTTCAGTGTTATGTATAACATCAATTCTTCCCATTCTTCTGGCAAATAGAAGAAAAATCATCACTTCTGCAGCCCTAGGGTTATGTAGCATAGAAAAGACAAGAAGCCTTCTTTTCTGTATATACAAATCACTTTATCCTAAAAGATATTTTCTTCTGGAAACTTTTAAATGAAGTTTTCTTTCTCCGCTGGCCTAGCTTTTAAGTCTTTCATAGGGAAGAAGTGTACAGTCCTGATAAGGCCACACACTTTTCAGATTCTTTTCAGAATGGAAATACCTGCAAATAAAGAGAACTTAATTTGGAACAGTTTGAAATGATCTAAGAATCCAAATCTCACATGAATGAGACTTTATGTATTGAGTGCATTTTTTTCAGACCTGGTCCTAGATATTCAACATTCACTGTGGCTTGCATTTTAATAACAAAATCTTTCTGAGGGTCAGAGTGACAGAGCAGGTCAAACACTGAGCTAGAAAGAAAATTCAGATGTTTTACTTTATAGTGTGGAGTCATAGGCACTTTCAATAAATATAGTACATAGGTTGAACCTCCATGTTGGTTTTTTTTTTCTCAGGGAATGAATTATCATGGTTTTGGTGTTAAACGGATGACATATGATCTACACAAGGTATTTCTTCTATAAGTGTCAGTAATTATTTTTTTTAAAGTCTGTTACAAAAGCAGGTGCATGGCTTGATTTTTTTTTTCATTTTGAAATGTAATAAAGTCAGTTTTTGGCCTCAAGCAATACTAGGATTTAAAATAGGAACTACTTTGAAGCAACATGAAGTTGCACCCAACCTCTAGGTTATTAAATGTGTTTTCTCTCTGACTTCCTAAATTCACCTCATTGTTTAATCGAATTCTAACTGTAAGATTTAGTTTGTAGGCATTTCAGATGGAGTTCCTTTAGAAATACATCACAATGCACCCTCAACTTCAAAAGAAACCAAGTGGATTATAGGGTGGGAGAGTGGGGAGAAAACCAAAACATTTTTTACTTCCACATGACAAGGAAGAATAAACAAGCTTTACAATATTGCAAGAGAAGCAATACTATGGGAAGGGGGTGAATAATCTCAGAGACCTAGGCAGGTAGAAATGGGCTCAGTGCTGGAGCTTGTCCCAGTACTGCTGCCTCTTCGAATGGGCAGTGATATTTAGTCTCTCTAAACTATTTAGTATGTTTCAGTGCATTAAAAACTTTCATATTTAGAATAAGCCCTCTCAATATGACAGAAACAGAGAGCACAAGGATTTTGTGCAATGTACATAAAACACAGGAGAATGGCACTGGATCACAGAGTCCAATCTTGCTGCCGCTGGTACCACATATTTAGTAAGTTTAATGACAATTTCACAAGCTGTGGCCATTAAGTTGTGTGCTAAAACCATACGTATCTCTAAATAATGCTGCAGTAATTAGTGTGGCTCACAAACTAAGTGGATTACAGGGTAAGGGAGTGGGGGCGAACCAAAACTTTTTTTACTTCCACATGATGAGGAGGAATAAACAAAATGTACAACATTGCAAGAGAAACAGTAACATGCAAAGTGGGTGCATAATCTCAGAAATCTAGGCAGGTAGAAACGGGCTTCAACCTCCAAGAGCTTTGTTTCGAGCACAGCTTAAATTGTGCCGTTCACTACTAACAACAGTGTGCTCTTTCAAAACACGTTGATAAAGAGACGTTTCGTTTCATTTAGCCTGCCTTTCCAGTCACTGCAAGATATTCATGTAACTAAAATCAGTTGATGAACTTTGGTACTGGCAGAATTGATATTGTCCCAGATTGAGACTATAGAGTTAAACAATCTTCTGGAGACTAGAAAATTGTTATTCAATCCCATAATTCTGCTATCTCTTTATAAAATCACAGCAAGACCAGCTCGTTCTCCTTTTCTCCTCCTCCTGCCCTCTGTCTGGCAGAAGCCACTTTATTGGGAAGAACATCTAAGCAGTAGACCTGTTTTGGGGCCTCCAGAGGCACTGGGGGTGGGGGAAGTAGTGGGGGGTGGTAGGATTGGAGCACTGAGGAGTATTAGATTTAGGTTTTTTTTTGGTTGGGGGAAAATTCAAGGGGGTTTGCCAGGGATGTGGTAATTGTTTTATAATATCTTTCTCTGTATCTCTCTCCAAATACAATTCTGTATTTTTACTCCAATTTCATTTGAGAGTTTAATTTCTGTTGGCTATCTTTAAAAACCATGACAGATATGGAAGCAAAATGATCCTGAATCGAAACTTGGACAGGCTGGAGGGTTGGGCAGGGGGAAATTTGATGAAATTCAACAAGTGTAGAGTTTTGCATCTGGGAAAGAACAACCCCAGGGATCAGTACAGACTGGGGACTGATCTGGTGGAAGGTAGTGAGGGGGAAAAGGATTTGGGGGTTCTAGTTGAAGGGAGGTTGACTATGAGCCAGCAATGTACACTCACAGCCAGGCGGGGCAATGCCATTCTGGGGTGTACTAGAAGGGCTGTGGCTAGGAGGTCGAGAGAAGTTTTCCTGCCTCTCTACTCTGCCCTGGTGAGGCCACTTCTGGAGTAGTGTCCAGTTCTGGGCCCACTAGCTCAAAAGAGACATAGAACTGCTTGAGAGAGTTCAGTGCGGAGGCACAAATATGATGAAGGGAATGGAACATCTCTCTTACAAGGAGAGCCTGAGGCAGCTGGGGCTGTGCTGCTTGGAGAAGAGGAGACTGAGAGGTGACCTCAGCAATGGTTATAAATACATAAAGGGTGAGTGCCAGGAAGATGGAGCCAGGCTCTGATGGGTGATGCCCAATGACAGGACAAGGGGCAATAGGTGGAAGCTGAGGCATAGGAAGTTTCATTTAAATAGGAGGAGGATTTTTTTCCCTATGAGGGAGACAGAACACTGCAACAGGCTGTCCAGGGGGGCTGTGGAGTCTCCCTCTCTGGAGATATTCAAAACCTGAGTGTGTTGCTGTGTGATCTAATCTACATGATCCTGCTCTGGCAGGGGGGCTGGACTGGATAAGCTTTTAAGGTCCATTCCAGCCCCTGACATTCTATGATTCCATGATTACAGAAAAGCAAACATTACCTGGGACTTGCAGTGTTACTGTTCAATTTACAATCATTTAAATCATGTTCCCCAGGAGCTATGTAGTCTGCCTAGAAGATTCTGGCCTCTAGTTAACACTGAACAAATTATTTTGCAAAAGCATCCAAACACTATGGTGGTACAAGCTGTAAATTCACCGTGAAGAAAATTCATATATTGTACAAAAGTGGCATAGGTACTGCTATAACAATATCCTCTTGCAAAATAAAAAAAGGGCAAAAAGCACCCAGGCCTATTTGATGAGGGACAAATACAGCTCAGCTAGGACAGTTGGAGAGTTGGAGGCACACTGAGGAGACAACAAGGAGGAAGAGAAAGCTGCATAGCCATTCTGTACATTATATTCATTCCAGACAGAAGGTTTCAATTTCCAGACCAGTTTACCCTTTTTTTATCTTCTTTTGTATTCATTAAAAAAAAAAAAAAGAAAGAAGAAGAAGAAGAAGAAGAAGAAGAAGAAGAAGAAGAAGAAGAAGAAGAAGAAGAAGAAGAAGAAGAGGAGGAGGAGGAGGAGGAGGAGGAGGAGGAGGAGGAGGAGGAGGAGGAGGAGGAGGAGGAGGAGGAGGAGGAGGAGGAGGAGGAGGAGGAGGAGGAGGAGGAGGAGGAGGAGGGTATATTTAATTATTTCAAATTTTCCTTCTTAAGAAATGGTTATTTTTTTTTCTTCTAAGCTTGCTCTGAAATGCTAATAGCTTCTCCCTCAGCTACACTCCAACCCCAAGCAAAATCATGTTGGAGCAAGTAATGCTTTCTGAATGAAAGTTTTATTTTCACGCACAGCCAAAATGAGTTATATTGCACCTGCACAAATGGTAGTTCTATTATTTTATGAAACTGGAAGGCAGTCAAGTTTTACAGCATTTCTGTAGGTGCAGGGTTTTTTTCACACGCCTCTTCCCAGCATCACCTGCTTCAGTGATTTGGGTGTTCCCCTGAGGTAGGTCACAATTTAAAACATGTTAGTACTCAGATTTGCCACACCCAGAGATAATAAACTCTCCTTCTCCTCCTTCTCCTTCTCCTTCTCCTTCTCCTTCTCCTTCTCCTTCTCCTTCTCCTTCTCCTTCTCCTTCTCCTTCTCCTTCTCCTTCTCCTTCTCCTTCTCCTTCTTTTTCCTCTTCCTCTCCTTCCTCTCCTCCTCCTCCTCCTCCTCCTCCTCCTCCTCCTCCTCCTCCTCCTCCTCCTCCTCCTCCTCCTCCTCCTCCTCCTCCTCCTCCTCCTCCTCCTCCTCCTCTTCTTGTTCCTCCTCCTCCTTCTCTTCCTCCTCCTCCTCCTCCTCTTCTTCTTCTTCTTCTTCTTCTTCTTCTTCTTCTTCTTCTTCTTCTTCTTCTTCTTCTTCTTCTTCTTCTTCTTCTTCTTCTTCTTCTTCTTCTTCTTCTTCTTCTTCTTCTTCTTCTTCTTCTTTTGTTTGTTTGTTTGTTGGTTTTTCTTGACAATGGTTTTGTTAGCCAAATAAGGCCTAGTGATTTATGTCAGCTAGTTTTTGAACTTTTCACATCTGCGTTTGTTGCTGGATGTTAGGACTATCTGATGCTATTATATGGATTTCCAGAACCACAGCACGAGATCCAGTTAGATGGTAAACAAAAAACATTTGGACTAAGGAAAACGAAAACTGAGTAAGTCCACTTAGTTCATTATCTTATCTCTGGCACTGGATGGTAAGAAGCATTGAAAAGCAAAGTGCAGAAAACTCTGCAGAGGATTCTAATTTTGTTAGACTCCTCAGTCTCAATCCAACACCTTTCACAGCATCTTGCACACATGAAAATAGCTAAGTCCAACTCCACAGTGGGAGGGTTTCTCTATCTGGGGTGTAAAACAATTCAATCCAAGTAAATGTTCTGTCTATTTTTCTGCTTTAAGCAGCTTTTGTTTGGTTAATTGGTGCCGCAGGCAGATAACCAATTCTCTCCTGTGGAGGGATTAACAGAATTCCATTGTTGAGATGTTTTAATTGTTAATTTGCATGCTTGAGAAAGATTATAGTTGTGATTGTGAAACCTACCAGGGTTGATTTTTTTCCCCTGTATAAAGTAGAGGAAATAGTTTACCATACTTCATTGTACTTTGTTAATATCTACATGGTATAAAGCATTGGACAACATCAAATGCAATTATGAAGCATATTTAAAGAACAAATTCTCTCCTTTGGGAACAGTTATGGCTAGCTACATCTCCAGAGGAAGTTAGAAAAACTCCAAGGCTGAAAAGTGCTCTAAGCTGTTAAGCTCAGAAAGCATTGCAAGATCCCTGCAAACCTCCTTCTACCACTCTTCTCAGTTAATACACTTTAGGAGTTCTCTTCATTTACCTTTGCTCTTGATCTTCCCTTTGCAGTAAAAAATAAAATAAGGCTGAGTTATTAACTCGTGGTGGATAACTGGAGGTAAAGTCCTAGAGAAGATAAGGCACTTTGAAGTTTTCATAAAAATTTATAGGTCATGATAAAACTATGTGTGTGATGGGGAGGTGGGAATGTCATTCTTCATATACGCTGGCAGCTCATCAGAAAGCTTATCTTATCAGCTCTGTGAATTTTATTCCATTTAGCTAATTTGGGTTACAACAGCTTCCAGAAATAGGTACAGTTTCTGGAAATTGCAAGAGGAATTTCAGTTTCTTCTTTGAAACAATGTCAACACATTTCACAGTATCACAGTATCAACAAGGTTGGAAGAAACCTCACAGATCATCAAGTCCAACCCTTTACCACAGAGCTCAAGGACAGACCAAGTGCCACGTCCAATCTTGCCTTGAATAGCTCCAGGGACAGCAACTCCACCACCTCCCCGAGCAGCCCATTCCAGTGTCCAATGACTCTCTCAGTGAAGAACTTTCTCCTCATCTCAAACCTAAATTTCCCCCAGCGTAGCTTGAGGTTGTGTCCTCTTGTTCTGGTGCTGGCCACCTGAGAGAAGAGAGCAACCTCCTCCTGGCTTCAACCTCCCTTCAGGTAGTTGTAGACAGCAATAAGGTCACCCCTGAGCCTCCTCTTCTCCAGGCTAAACAATCTCAGCTCCTTCAGCCTCTCCTCATAGGGCTTGTGCTCAAGGCCTCTCACCAGCCTCGTCGCCCTTCTCTGGACACGCTCAAGCATCTCAACGTCCTTCCTAAACTGGGGGGACCAGAACTGAACACAGTACTCAAGGTGTGGTCTAACCAGTGCAGAGTACAGGGGCAGAATGACCTCCCTGCTCCTGCTGACCACACCATTCCTGATGCAGGCCAGGATGCCACTGGCTCTCTTGGCCACCTGGGCACACTGCTGGCTCATGTTCAGGTGGGTATCAATCAGCACCCCCAGATCCCTCTCTGTCTGGCTGCTCTGACCCCAGCCTGTATCTCTGCATGGGGTTGTTGTAGCCAAAGTGCAGCACCCTGCACTTGGAGCTATTGAACCCCATCCCATTGGACTCTGCCCATCTGTCCAGGTGGTCAAGGTCCCGCTGCAGAGTCTTTCTACCCTCCAACCCAGTCACATCTGCCCCCAGCTTAGTGTCATCTGCAAACTTCCTGATGTCTGACTCGATGCCCTCATCCAGATCATCTGTGAAGATGTTAAAGAGGATGGGGCCCAGCACTGATCCCTGAGGGACACCACTAGTGACTGGCTGCCAGCTGGACGTGGCACCATTCACCACCACTCTCTGGGCTCGTCCCTCCAGCCAGTTCCTAACCCAGCACAGAGTGTTGCCATCCAAGCCATGGGCTGATAGCTTAGCCAGCAGTTTGCTGTGGGGGACAGTGTCAAAGGCCTTGCTGAAGTCCAGATAGACCACATCCACAGGCCTCCCCACATCCACCAAGTGGGTCACCTGATCATAGAAGGAGATCAGGTTGGAGAGGCAGCATCTGCCCTTCCTATACCCATGCTGGCTGGACTTGAGCCCTTTGCCATCCCTCAGGTGTGCAGTTATTGCCCCCAAGATAACCTGCTCCATCAGTTTCCCTGGCTGCTGCTTCACAAAGAGGTGCAGCATCAACATTATCCTCAAGTGGTACCAGTCACTGATAATTTTAATCCTTTACTCCACTGCTTACTCTGTTAGTATACAAATAGTGTCTGGTATTTTGAATTTCTTATATAAAATGTTCTGTCCCCCTGTGATCTCTGATGGAGCATTTTACAACTATGATGAATGATTGCAAGGTCAGTGCAAAAAGTTTTCATGTGAAAAAGTTTCTTATAGTGGAACTATATTCTATATTCTATTCTATTCTATTCTTGTAGTGGAACTCCTTACATGAGACAATAGAGATTCAAGCCTGTCTCCAGTTTATGGATAAGTAAATGCTTCAAGGGCTGCTGTCAAGTTCTGCAGATGGGTGGGGAGTAGCAGGACAGGTCAGATTAAAACAATGGGGAGAAAATGTATCAACAGTGAATACCTATCTACTGTGGGAAATGATTGCTCAGAAAGCAGAAGCAAAGTAATGTCTGTGTGGCTGCACAATATAAGGCATCCAATGCCCCCCTCTGATGGAGCCCAGAAATAAGAAATGGTATCTGGCAGGGTAATTTCGGATTTTTCATCCCTTGTTCTGTTCTTTGGAGTCTAAAATGAGAAAGCAATGATCAAAGGAAGGATATGAAGAATCAAAGTGCGCACTAGTTTAAGTAAGGAGATCCCCAAATCCTCATACAAAGTAACATAATTATAGACTGGTGAGCACTACACAACAAAAACATTTTTTTCAGTTAGCTGAGGGAAAGGAAAAAAAGAAGGATTAAAGGAAAACAAATAAAAACTTTTGTGTAAACTTGGACAGATAAACTGTTTCCTCTCTTCAGTACATTTCACAACACAGGACTGTGTGCATTGTAAATCTCACTGATGAATGCATTAAAACTTTTGGGGAAATCATCCATTTTATTTTGTGTGTACTTTGTGTGGTTCGTTTCTTTCCAAAAAAATCCGATTCCTTACAGAGATTCCAACAAGATCTTGTTCCAATATTGCAGCACTAAAGGACTAATATTGTGCTAATCTGTAATTAACATGTTAAAGAGTCTCCATTGAATATAAAAAGAGTTGGAGTTTTTTTGGTCAACAGTAAGCAATATAGAAAGATAACATAGAAAAAAGTGCCTTGTGTTCACTATGTCTGAACAAACTGTGTTCAGCTTTGGGTACCTCAATACGAGTCAGATGTTGAGGTGCTGGAGCGAGTGCAGAGGGCAACGAAACTGGGGAGGGGCCTGGAGAATAAATCTTATAAGGAGCAATTGAGGGAGCTGGGGATGGGTAGTTTGAAAAAAAGGAGGCTGAGGAGAGACCTCATTATTGTCTACAGCTACTTAAAAGGACATTGCGGAGAGGTTGGTGCTGGTCTCTTCTCACAGGTAATTAGTGACAGAACAAGAGGGAATGGCCTCAAGCTGTGACTGAGTAGCTTTAGGCTGGACATTAGGAAACATTTTTTTCACAGAAAGGGTGGTCAGGCATTGAAATGGGCTGCCCAGGGAGGTGGTTGAGTCACCACCCCCGGATGTGTTTGAAGGTCATTCAGATGTGGTGCTTGAGGGTATGGTTTACAGTGAACCTTGTAGAGTAGAGTTACAGGTTGGACTTGATGATCCTGAGGGGCTTTTCCAACCTGAATGTTTCTGTGTTTCTGTGTCACAGAGGTTTTGAGTGCACAACCAATGAGTAGATGGACATTTATCAAGTTATTTGGGCCTTTTTTTCTAAGGTGTTGGGCAATGTTATGTTGGACTAAGAAGAGAGATTGCTTGTGTTTCTTATGGCAAAAGTCAACAGTGCTCTTCATGTAAAAAACATGGCAATAATAAGTTGCTGTATTATGGTTGGTGCTGTTTTGGCAGCACATTTTTTACTGATACTTAGACTGTTCATAGGCCATCGTTCATGAGATCACTTCCATAAACAGGGGATATTTCCTAAAGATAGGACAAATACAGATCTCAATATAGACCCTCCTCCCATTAGATGGAGGAGTTTTCAAAGCTCTCCATGATACTCATCTAAATTGTTCTTTTAGTTGTCTTGGAATATTTCAAATCTTGACTCTATTTCTCAGTTCTAGATTTTATACCTTAATCAATGTAATCCCAACAGCCTTTATATCTGGGAGCAAAAGTCAGATGGTAATAATTTTTTTTTTTAATAGTGCTTTTGAAATTTTAGCATTTCCATCAGAAAATTTTCTCTCACAGTTTTCAGGACTGCATGCATTGATATGGAATAGGTTGGATAAAACTTCTGATTTCTGGATGGTTATGTCAGTGAAGGCACATTTTTGTGCCATGATTCTGATCTCAGTCCCACAAGCACAAATACTAAAGACAAATGTTACACATTTTCAAGGCATTTTATGTAAGAAAATGCAAAACTGCAGGTTTTGAGTAGTTTGTAAGGAAGAAAACTGTCATTTTGAAATTCAGCTTTGATTGTTCACTATTACTCAGGCATAGGCAATTTCAGTTGACTATCTGTAGATCAGAAATAGCACTGAGCTGCAGAAGTCAAATTAGAGTGGTCCCAGACTGTGCTATACACAGTTTACTGGGTCACACTAAAAAGATTTCGGTAGTAGTATAACATGTCAAAATTAGTCACTTAAGAGTGTAAACAGTTCCAGAAACAGGGATGAGCAGGCCTCCAGCCATCTGCTTTGTGTGTTAGTCTCGCTTTTTCACTGTAGGCACTGATTTTTGTTCACTCAGCCAGATGATCATCATCTTAGATTCAGCTGAGTGTCCCGAAGTAGCAGAAAGCTGGAGATGTCAACAGATTGTGATGCCTTCCGGTAGGGGCACAAGGCTCTGGGCTCAGCAGGGAGGACCAACATCAACAGCTGGTACATCCCAGGACCTCTTTTCCATCTTCTCCTCTAATTTTTTTCTACAGATGTGAGAAGCAAACGATCTTGTCATTATTAGCAAAGGCACCCTGGAGTAACCCTATACTCCTTTTTACTCAAACTAGCGACAAGCCTTTCTCTCTCATCCTCGCTCCCCCTCTCTTTCCCTCTCATCTCTCTCATCCTATTCTCTGATATTTTGACATTCTGAATTTGGAGTATACTGTTTTCATCATAATTTATGATTTCTACTTAATGTATTTATTTTTTGCTGCCTGTTCTGCAGTAACTGGTTCTTATAAAACTGATCCCTCATTCTGTGAAACTCGATATATCTGTGTTAAATTCTATAGAGATAGGCTTGCAAAGTTCTAACAAATAACTCAAAGATCTTCACTAGAAGCAATTGATTTTTAATTTATATTTTTTTGGCACCAGTAGTTTAGAAAGTGTACACTAGCAATGCAATCATAAAACAAATCCTAAAATGTATGATTGAAAGAAAACTTTAACAAGCCTCTCAACAGCAGTAGCAGCATCAATTGCTAGTTCATACATAAGAGTCAACAAAGGAATAAGCAATTGCTGTGCAAAGAATAAAGCAACGATTTCCTGAAATTTAGTGTTCAAATGATAGCAAATTAAACTGCTTTAACATTTGTGATTTTTTAATACCATTTCAGGAGAGGTTAAAGGGAAGTGTTAAAGGATAAAATTTAATACAGATACAGAAAGCTATCATTTCTTTGTTAAAATGTGTAATACCTTGATATGTTGCAATTCACATCAATGCACAGATAGATGAATTTTATGAACACAGCAACAGCTTGTGGAAAAATTACCTTAACTTTAATTGAAGAGCAACTATTAGTTGGTAATGTCTTTACTGTACAACCATGCTTCAGAGATGTTAAGGACCAAAAATGAGAGGATATATCTTACCCTGGAGATGCAACACTCACTTTCAGAGTTAATGACCTGCTCCAGTGATCTGTGTGGAAAGGAAAAAAAAATAAAGGCATTGAGAAATGGCTTAGTGAAAAATAGTCATTTCAATGGCTGATGAAAAAATGTGAAATGATACACATCCTCACATGAAAATAATGAAGCTAAAGACTAGTATTTCAGTATATCTACTGAGCAGTGGGAGCTGGGAAGAAATATTTCCTAGGAATGAACAGGGTAGGGGGCTATTTTGGTGAACATTTGCAGCCCTTCAAGCTTCTGGCATGTGCTGGAGAAAGGATATTAAACTTAACAGGTCCCTGATATGATCAACTACAGCAATTTAGTTCTGTGTAGATCACATCAGAGAATCACAGAACGACAGAAACATGCAGGTTAGAAAAACCCCTCAGGATCACCAAGTCCAAACTAGAACCCTACTCTGCAAGATTCACCTTAAACCATATCCCCAAGCACCACATCCAAATGACCCTTAAACACGTCCGGGGTCAGTGACTCAACCACCTCCCTGGGCAGCTCATTCCAGTGCCTGACCACTCTCTCCCTGAATTTTTTTTCCCTAATATGTAATCTAAACCTACCCACTCTCACCTTTATTTCTGAACTTAAATGCTCTCCCAGTTACTTGGTCAAGAATTAGGTGTATTATAAAACAGGAAAGGCAGGCATTAGGAACTGTAAGTTAGGAAAACTTTCTTCTCAGATACATATCCAAACTATGATAGTAGCAGTCTCGCTTGCACTATCAGAACCTAATTATGTGGCAAACTTCAGATTCAGTTTGCCATTGCCTTTAACAAATCTATGAAAAGAGAAAGAGCAGGCTGGTTAATGAAGTCCTTTGGTCCTTCTACAGCCCAGATCCTAGAGTGAGGTTGCAAGCACATCTAACCTACATCAGTTGTGTTAATCATAAATTTCATGAACCTTTTAATTAAACATCCACAATGATATGATAAGCATTTTGTATCACATAGATTGTCCTTGTCTCATCCCCTCAATGCTCTTGTTAAAGCTCATCTCACTGTGCACAGAAGAATCAAAGATTCATGAGCTGTAGAGACAGCAAGGGAAGAGGAATGTGGTATAGTGATGGGCAGCATACTTGGTAAGGCAACGGTGCATCTAAACGGCTTCAGTGTCAGTCTATATGCATGTCTTCACAGGCTCATGTTGCACCTCATCATTTCTAGCCAGCTGAGCTTCTACTTACAAGCTGCCTTTGGATTTTGCCAAAGCTCTTGTAATTAGCAAGAATGAACTAAACTCAGAAATTACACAGTTCTCTGACCTCTGCCATCCACCTATTAGCCTATCACGATACTTAATAGCATCATTACATATGGCATGTAGTTTTAATAGTATCATACTCATGGTATGTTATAATTTTGCTATCACAACAAATTCAGATGGCATTGTTCATTTCTGTGCTGTTATTTAGTGGTTAGGCTGCAGTATAATTAAAAGCAGAGCCTTTAATTCCTACTGTTTATTTTTTATAGTTTTATAATTAATTTGCCTGGATAGAGTCAAAACCAAGTCAGTTTTAACATCTCCTGATACTTAAATACTTGAGAAAAGTTACATGGTGTATCTAGTCTGAAAAAAATTTGGCTGTTGCAGTGGTAAATATTTAAATCACAGTTGTATTCCTTTTATAGTGAAATAGACCAGAAACTTCTTGCAGCGTAGTGTATTGTGTTTATTATTCAGGAAAATCAAACTGGTCTAATCTGGTGTCAAGGGTTAGGGCTGGGCTTGCCACTAAATGAGAGACACATGCTCTCTGTTAACTGCTTTCCCTTCCCATAGGGAAAGAGAAAGAGAATAAGGAGGAGGCTTTTGATTTGGGAAATGAAACACCTTTAATGAAAATAATGATAAAATTGTATGCATATATATACATAAATATATACAAACCCAGTATCGAACCCAAACTCTCTGAAGGCAATTCATTGTCATCACCACTGATACTGCAGGCAGGCACCAGGGAATTCCCAGACTGGACTTGGCAAAAGACGGATACTATATTCAGGAGATGAATTCTGGAACTGTATTCAGTAGCACATGGACTGGGATAAAAGGATGAACAGAGTCTTTCTTGGATGCTGAACACTGAAGAAGAGAGCTTGAACCTCACGATCCCTTAGCTTTATACTGAATGCGATGTAAATGGAATAGAATATTTGCTGGTCAGTTTAGGGCAACCTGTCCTGTCCACTACTCCTATGGATGAAACCTTTTCTTTTCTGTGTTCCTAATGCAGTACTTGAGATTTATCAGTGACCTCGGCCTGCACACAGATCCTTGGAGCTATCTATAAACATCAGGCATATGTTTAACATCTTTGTGGGTGACATGGACAGTGGCACCGAGCACACCCCCAGCAAGTTTGCCGATGACACCAAGCTGGGTGGTGTGGCTGACACACTGAAGGGAAGAGATCCATCTGGAAAAAAACTGGACAGGCTGTAGAGATGGGGCCAAGCCAAACTGATGAAGTTCAACAAGACCAAGTGCAAGGTCCTGCATCTGGGTTGAGGGAAACCCAAGCACTGATATAGGCTAGGCTTGAGAGCAGCCCTGAGGAGAAGGACTTGAGGGTGCTGATGGATGAGAAGTTCAGTATGATCTGTCAGTGCGCTCTTGCAGCCCAGAGAACCAACCAGAGCTTGGGCCGCAGCAAGAGCAGTGTGGTCAGCAGAGCAAAGGAAGTGATCCTCCCCCTCTACTCTGCAGACCTAAACTGGAGTACTGCATCCACTTCTGCAGCTGCTATTACGAGAGGGATATGGATGGGCTGGAAAGTGTCCAGAGAAGGACCACAAGGGTGATCAGAGGGCAGGAGCTGCTCTGCCATGAGAGACTGAGGCAGTTGGGGCTGTTCAGTCTGGAGAGGAGAAGGCTCCAAGGTGACCTTATTGTGACCTTTCAGTATCTTAAGGGGGCCTACAAGAAGGCTGGGGAGGGACTTTTTAGGATGTCAGGTAGTGATGGATCTAGGCAGAGTGGAACAAATCTAGAAATTGGTAGTTTCAGGCTGGATGCTAGGAAGTTCTTCACCATGACAGTGGTGAGACCCTGGAAGGAGTTGCCCAGGGAGGTGTGGATGCCCCATTCCTGGAGATGTTTAAGGCCAGGCTGGATGAGGCTCTAGACAGCCTGATGTAATGTGAGGTGTCCCTGCTCTAGAAACTAGATGGGTTGGAACTAGATGATCCTTGTGGTTCCTTCCAACCCTGACTGATTCTATGATTCTAAGCATTATTACTACTAGAAGCAGAGAATGTCTATGAAAACATGCCACTACTTTTGGAAAGTTCAATTAGTTAGAAAGCACTAAGCAGAAAAGTAAAATCACTGAACAGAAGTAGTTCTGTTCTAGTTAAAACGAGGACACCTGGACATTATTTTACCCCAAAGATTTTGTGTATAGAGACATTAAAATACTATGATTGAAAAATCAAATTTTCCCTATACAAAAATATCAACAAATCTAGTCAAGTATAATCACAACAGATCCTGCACACTGGCTGTCCACAGTTTAGCCCCTATATCATCTACCAAAGTCTTGTCTCTCTCTCACTATACTTCTCGTGGAAGGTGAAGTAAGGATAGGATAGAAAACATTCAAATTAGACTGTAAGTTTAGTATATTCACCTTTGAAAAACTCCATCTGTAGATATCTGTAGAGAGTGGGAAAACAAGAATCCTTGAAGTATTCTCATTGCAACAGAGGAGAGTATGGGTCTTCAACAAGGAGAGTGTGGGTTTTCAATCACACAGCACCATGGCCATTGATGTAGACAGAAATTAAACAATTTCTCTTACTAGTGTTATTAATCTGCATTTGTTTCTTTTCTACTCATAAATTTATGCTAAGAAAACAAAGTAGTACTGTAAAGTGGTCATTTGGGACGTGGAAATGAATATGACAGTTCAAAGCACGGAGTTATTGAGAAGACAAGAAAGCTCAGCTCTTTGGAAAAATCAGACACATCACCTAATAGGATCTTCATTTTATTTATACAGAATAATCTATCATAAGTACTATTTATCAGCTATTAAATTAAAGCCAAATATCAACATATTTTTTACAAATATAAATACATATTACATTTTTAAAATACTTTCTCCTTCCATCAGCATCATGCACTCTGTTCTTTGTATTTCTCAGCTAAGCAGAAAGAATCATACAGTCATCCTGATAACAAATATGCAGCAGTAGTAGGCTCAAGAGGATGTGTGCAATCTTCAGCTGAAAAAAAAAAACAACCAACCAAAACAAAACCCAAAACAATGGAGCAAATATACTAGACTGGATCAGAATAAATTGCTGAAATCAAGCAGAAGCATGCATCTGTCCAAAACAAACATGTCTCATATGACAGCTCCATTATATTAAAAAGCAAAAGGTGGGAGTTTCATGTAGTATGATGCAAATCATAGTTCTTTTAAAGTAAGACTTTGGAGTAGTGAATTATGATCTTGTTTAAACTATGATTCATCTTGTAAGACAGAAATGATCTGGAGTACTTCAGAGGCTTAGGTTACACCTTTCTTAGTGTTTGAAAAAATTAAGTTTTGTTTCTTTTTTTCTTTGAATAGCATAATGCTCTTGTTTTAATTATAACATGCCACTGTGACTGAAGCTAGGAATTAAGATTAACCCTTTGAAGAGAGGAGACAGATGCTTCTTATACATGTGGGTTACCTGCAAAAACACAGGCACCCAGTGACAGAACAAGAGGACACAGTCTCAAGCTGTGCCAGGGCAGGTTTAGGCTGGACATTTCTTCATGGAAAGAGTGATTGGCATTGGGATGGGCTGCCTGGGGGCATGGTGGAGTCACCATCCCTGGAGGTGTTTAAAAGGAGACTGGATGAGGCACTTAATGCCATGGTTTAGTTAATTAAAAGGTGATAGGCTGGACTCAATGATCTTGGAGGCCTTTTCCAACCTGGTTAGTTCTGTGAGTCTGTGATTCTGTGAAATGTGCAGCAACAAATGTTTCTGGTATAAGGTGTAATAACAATTGGTACAAGTCACCCAGAAATTACAAAAGGGTCGATTTTGGCCCTCACAGCAAGTATCACATTTCCTTGCATAGCAGAAAACTCTGATATGGAGGGAAGCCTGGTACTATAAGCCCAAGGATTATTTTATTATGTCATATACTACTGTTACAAATTATTAATTACTGTGACTTAGGCTAAATAAGAAGCCTCATAAGATGTCCACTTTACAGAAAGAGAGCCTTATGAACAAGTTATATAAGGCACAAGCTGCCGTACTCCTTATCCTTTACCTTGAGCGGAGGGAGAAGTCAGGAATCAGACTAGCTGCCAGCACTTCCTGGCCCATCACATCACTCCACTTCCAACACCTCTGTGTACTGTGTCTTCTCCAGTTGCTATTCTCTTTTCCCTTCAGGATACAGTCTTTGCTTTTACTTATGGACCTTTGTCAATATTAATGCCATGGATTGATGCGGCAACTGCACTCACAGGTCAATGGAGAAATCAGAAACCCAGCCAAGATTTTTGTTGTGGCATTGATACAGATGCGGTGTATTTATTTATTTATTTGGTGGTTTTTTGGTTTTGTTGTGTTTGATTTGGAAGCAATAAGGTAATTATTGATCATTTTTTAGTGGGCTCCTTAATATGTTCAGCTCATAATACAGTTTAAAAACCATGATGCCTTTCTTTTCTACACTGCAGTAAAACTGACCATATTGTCTCAAGTAAGTGATCCAAGGGAAGCTTACATGCTTTGGAGAAATAAGATATAATCCTATAGTTTGTTTTTTATGGTGAAGTGTGTAATTCTTCCTTGTTCTGATCCCACAGCTTCCTTTTGCTTAAGAGAAGGCTCTTCTCTTGGTGCATAAATTCACTTTTTTCTCTTATTCAGAAAATGCTTTATAGACTTAGGGAAAGGCAATCTCCGTCCAGGAAAAGAACACAATTGATAAGGGTCAAATAGATTTGATCTTCTAATTTCTATTCCAATATGATGCAAGCAACTGTCAGAAAGAGGTAGATAGAGAGGCATTCAGCCCAGCAGGGCTTTTCAACAAACCTTGCTTGAGTTCCCTGCTCAGTTTTGCATTTTAGTTTAGTTTCAATAGAATAGTGTGATTGTACTCATATTTTGGTCTTTGTTGATGTGTGAGGATTTGTAGTGTTACGTTCAGGTTAATGCAGGCACTCCACTGACAGGCCTGGGACAGCACACTGAAGTGTCGCTTTCTGCTTATCTGGCTTTTCCACCTCAAAGAGTCTTCAGTTTGTTTCAGACTTATATTTGAAGGAATTTCTTCAAAAAGGAGGACGAATAAAAAAAAATCAAAAATGTTCCAGTAAAGAAGTGTGAAAGCAGACTTTTCTTTAGCAGGCACTCTTTCATGAGAAGGAAAGCTCAGAGAAAGTAAGGTACATTTGGTGTAGTTCTGGTGATATTAAGAAGCAATTGTGTCTGAGAAGCAAAAACATTTGCAATGAGTACTAAACAAGTCATTGGGTCCTCTAATTTTTAGCGAGAACATTATCCTGTCATTTTTTTCTCTTACTTGTTATTCATCTCCACCACACCTTCACACTTTTCCTGTCCTGCTTCTTCCTTTTTTGTCTAAAAGCACCTTTCACAATTTGCAAAACAAGTCAGTGTTTACACATTTGAAAGATATTAAAATTACAGAAATTTCATTTTTCCAGTGTTTACAATTCCAGAAGCTATGCAGCTTTTAAATTTGTATGAGTAGCATATGGGTGGACCTTCTCCCCAAGGTTTGTTGCCTTTTTTACATTCATTCTGTACACAATCGGTATTTAGAATTACTTACTGAAAAATTAAATAACCACATCTGTATAACAACTGTAAATGCTTCCAGTTGTTAAAAAAAAAACCCACAACAACAACAAAATTGCATGCCTCATTTTGATGAGAAAGAAATATCACTGAAAAAATATGCAGTCTTGTATTCAATAAACATAACCTTCCGCTGTGTTATTACAGACCTTCATTTGTCTTCAGATTTTACTTGCAAACATTATTGGCTGCATGGCATGAAGGTCATTTTATAAGTACACATATCAGATTTGACAAAGGTAACACATCAGACTCTCTGTGTTTCTATAAAAATGCTAAATCAAGCTACTACAGAGTAAAAATAACTACAAATTCTGAATTGCATTAGATTTAGAGGTGCCAGTTTTACAAACAAAAGCAAGAATTGCTCTCATATTTTGTTCTATGCACTATAATTTTGTATTTGGCATTTCAAACACAAAGCGAGAATTTTCTCTCTGCTTTCAGCTTCATGGCAGGAGCTGTTAGGTCTCAGATTTATACCTCCATCTCAAATTTATCCAGTATCGTGAACAGTATTTTCTGAGGAGAGGAGTTTTGTTTTGTTATGTTTTTTAAACATGTCACCATTCAGAATCTAAGCAATTTCACTAGATATCTAGGCACAGCATCTCAGCTGAGTGTAGCCAGTTTCATATCAGAGTCCAAAGACCTCTATTCAGGCCAGATGCTTACAACATCTCTAAAGGTTCTTTGATTAATTGAGGTGAAACCACCCTGTATAACAGGGTCAGCATGCGCAAGCTTTCATTATTTTCTTCATTTACATCAATTAGAATTATGGAGGGCCTGGGGCTACTCCTGACTTCTAAAAACATGATCTACTCCTAGGTGATGTTTAAATGGAGCACCAGAAAGACTACATCATATTTCATTAACAAAATTTATTTCTTTCATCAATGACAGCAAGATTTATATTAGGCCTATTGCTAAAGCAATCATTAACATATATCACTCAAGATGGTCAGAACTGGAGCTTGGTGCATATCACAACAATCAATCTAAAGACAGTGAATTTCATTTTTTCACAGAATAGTCAAGAAAGAATGAATGTCAGTGCCAGCAGATTTTGTGTATTCCAGTTTTCTTCTTCTGACAGCTTATTTAAGTGATGTGCAAACCACTGCTTTGTATTATGGCTTAACTGGAGAATGTCTTTGCCAAACTGAAAAAGAGAAATAAAAAGTGGAAATTAATTTCAGGTCTTCTACCTTGAAAGCTAGATGAAAGGAGTAAGTCTGCCACACATAGACATGACATGATATATCAAGTCAAAATCAGAGAAAGAGTCCAGAAGTGAACCAAAACAAGCATGGCATTGCTAATGCAGACCTCTCCTGCAAATGTTGTACTTATGGTGAAATCAATGCCATATTTTCCTTTGCTTGGTGTAAGTTATTTCAATTCACTGTAGCATTCTCCAGCAAAGCAGAATTCGACTCACCATGTGTTTTATCAACATGTGCATGTTAATTATTTGGACTAACAATATTTCTGAGAACATAGTGACTATTTGCATCAATTTGAATACAATTATTCTGAATGGGTGGAATAATGGTTTTGTTCATAATATTGAGGCCATGCTGTGGCTGTAAATCCAGCTACATAGGACTATGAATCTAAATATACCTTCTTTTGTGAGGTACCTTCTACTTACTTCATCATATTTTCCCCATTTCCTTTCCCTGCCTCTGTAACACTCTCTAACCTGTAAAGCTAGTGACCTTAATCATCCTGCTGATAGAAACTGGTAACAGTAGAAATGGAGCTGGTGAATACGTATCTTCCAGAACTTTACCTGAAGTAAATACTACAGATGATGTCTGATGTTATTAAACCAGGTGCCAGACAAAGTGCAATGGTCTGTCATCAGAAAATGAGTACAGGCTTCTGATGGAATCCAAATGGACCATCAAACTATCAAGTTAGGATTGACTCAAACATTTTGTTGCTACTTTGTATATCCTCCAATTTAAACAGAAAGGACAGCTGAAAATGGTCTTGCAGAAGTCAAAGCAATTTTTATCTTTTTAAACTATTTTTACTTCCCCCAGCATTTGTCCAGCCCTTCACCTTTGAAGTATGAGTAGGAAAAGTGGATTTTGCAACAGTTCTGGTAAACTATCCTGACAGTTTCAAAAGTCTGGTCTGCCCACATCTATAACAATCACATTTGAGTACATTTTTGAGCGTTAATTGTAACATTCATCTAAGTATTAAATCCTCTATTAAATAGGTCTATTCTCAATTTTTAGAAATTTCTCTGACCTTAAGAATTAGCTGATTTTAAAAGATGAGAAAATTAGATTATACTTGTAAGTAACAAGAAGCATTGGAAAAGTAGAGTCAAAAGTGATGATCTGTTTGATGTGGTTTTATCAATAGTTATTTACGACTGTTAATGATGAGCCCTTACCAGAGGCATCAGAATCTGTTAGAAGCTGCCTCCTGTCTCTGTTAGTTCAGAGGGTTTTCTGGCTAGCTCAGTGTTAGGACCCGGTACTCCTCTTACTAACCCTCCTCAGCAGGGGGTGGGGGCTATCCATGCCATGATTAAAATATTTCCCTTGGAGTAAATGAAGGTGAAATGCCTCTCAATGGCTAATGAACTGGGTTTATTAGATTGAAGCAGAGATGAGGGAAAATGGAAGTGAAAAGCAGCTGGAAAAATACATATCAAAGAGAAGGATTATTGCCATTTCCCTGGCTTGAAAATTGTGGCACTGTGGCACGGGCAGTTCCAAATTTCATGGTGGCGGTAGGCAGCAGGGCTGTGCCATGTGCTCTTCTCTAGGCTGCAGGCAGCGTGAAGCCAGGCCATGACATATGGTCTTCTCTAGGCTGCAGGTAGCATGAAGCCAGGCCATTGCATGTGCTCTTCTCTAGGCTGCAGGTATCATGAAGCCAGGCCGTTGCATGTGGTCTTCTCTAGGCTGCAGGTAGCATGAAGCCAGGCCATTGCATGTGGTCTTCTCTAGGCTGCAGGTATCATGAAGCCAGGCCATTGCATGTGGTCTTCTCTAGGCTGCAGGTATCATGAAGCCAGGCCGTGATGTGTGCTCTTCTCTAAGTTGCAGGTATAATGAAGCCAGGCCGTGACATGTGCTCTTCTCTAGGCTGCAGGTATCATGAAGCCAGGCCGTGACATGTGCTCTTCTCTAGGCTGCAGGTATCATGAAGCCAGGCCGTTGCATGTGGTCTTCTCTAGGCTGCAGGTAGCATGAAGCCAGGCCATTGCATGTGCTCTTCTCTGGGCTGCAGGTAGCATGAAGCCAGGCCATTGCATGTGGTCTTCTCTAGGCTGCAGGTAGCATGAAGCCAGGCCATTGCATGTGGTCTTCTCTAGGCTGCAGGTAGCATGAAGCCAGGCCATTGCATGTGCTCTTCTCTGGGCTGCAGGTAGCATGAAGCCAGGTCATGACACATGGCTTATCACCGGGACTCAAGGAAGCAGAGGGGAAGCCCAACAGTGGGGGCAATGTGGAGAGGCACAGATGAAGCACCATGCCACATGGCCTCCACCACTTGTGGGTGCCTCCTGCTCAGGCACGGGGCGACTGCAGGGCTTCCTCCATTCCCCTACCTCCTCCTGCTTCCTCGGCAGGTGCTGGTCAGGGCAGCAGCCGCAGGGCTCCAGAGTGCCGTGTGCACGCCCACCCCTCAGTAACACCGCCTGAGACAAGGGCAGCACTTGGCAGGCGCTGGCCAGGGCAGCACCCGCAGGGCTCCAGAGTGCCGTGTGCACGCCCACCCCTCAGTAACACCGCCTGAGACAAGGGCAGCACTTGGCAGGCGCTGGCCAGGGCAGCACCCGCAGGGCTCCAGAGTGCCGTGTGCACGCCCACCCCTCAGTAACACTGCCTGAGACAAGGGCAGCACTTGGCAGGTGCTGGCCAGGGCAGCAGCCGCAGGGCTCCAGAGTGCCGTGTGCACACTCACCCCTCAGTAACACTGCTTGAGACAAGGGCAGCGCTTGGGGTCACTCACTTAGAAATTTGCTTATGTTTTTATATTGCATAGTTGGACTGTATGAAACAACAGGTGAACTTGGGGAGCTTATGATCAGGAGCAGGCCACGCAGATGATCAGAGGACTGGAGCACCTATCCTAGGAGGACAGGCTATCCAGCCTGGAGGCTCTTCAGCCTGGAGAAGAGAACGCTTTGAGGAGACTTTGAAATGGACTTCCAGTATCTGAAGGGGGCCTACAGGAAGGCTGGGGAGGGACTATTTACAAGGTCTTGTAATGACAGAACAAGGGATAATGGGTTTAAACTGGCAGAGGGGAGATTTAAACTGGATGTTTGGAAGAAGTTCTTTCCCATGAGGGTGATGAGTCACTGGCAAAGTTGTGGCTGTTCCCTCCCTGGAGGTGTTCAAGGCCAGGTTGGATGAGGCCTCGAGACACCTGTTCTAGTGGGAAGTGTCCCTGCCTATGGTGGGGGGTTGGCACTGCATGGTCGTTGAGGTTCCTTCCAACCTAAACTATTGTATGATTCCAGTGCCTCACAGATCTCAGGTGAGAAGAGCACCCAGTCTCTGAAGATGTGCGTAACAGGAATCTACTCATATTGTCAGTCAGAAGATTTCTTATGATAAGTGCATATGAGGCCACATTGAGTACAAGGCTCATGACTTTACCAGACTCAGTCACGCCTCAATAATATTTGCCATCAGAAAGGTGCATTGTTGCTTTTCCTGTGCTGTACTAAGCGTCTTGCAGATTAGTCTGATTAAAAAATTTAGTTTCAGCAGCTGTAATTAGCAAATGCTAAGAAAGGAGAGGCTACAAACTGCCTGGAAGCTGTGTGGCTGGTAAAACCCAAGTGTTTTGTTGTTCCTGATTTGCCTTTGAGTTTGAGGTGAAATGAATGTGAAAAATAAACGTTACAGTTGGTGGTTAAATGCTGCATAGCATCTAGCCAGGTAAGTTTATCATTCCACCTGCTGCTAGACAAAGGCTGCCCTCAGAATGCAAACCATTTTCCTATACGATGAGTTACTATCTGAACAGCAGATATCTTAAGCAAATATGGATAACATAGCAGTTAAGTCCTGAGGCAGTAATGATTATCACAGAGTACATTTTTCTCAGCTCATTTACAAGAGTTCACAAACCTTGTCAGCAATTCCCAGAACCTGGTTTATTCTGTTTCATGCTGGCACTTTCTGGCAGCTTTAATTAATCGATATTTAAATTTATAAATAAGTCCAAATGCATTATAGCATGATAATAACACTCAAACACCTAATTCCTGGCTAGTAATGGATACCACAGCAGTTCTTGAAAGGTAGACATCGATAACAAAGGCACAGAGCTCATTACACATATTAGATATTACTTTTGTGACTATGAATTGTGGAGGGATGGAAGAGGGGAGTGAAATTTCTACCATATAAGCTTCTGGTATATGAAATTATGACTGGGTCTTTGCTCCCTCAGATACTCTGTGGTCAGCCTCTTTTTTTGTGAAGCTGGAAAGGATGCATTATCACACTGAACTTTGCACTGAATTGATATTGTAATGATGCTTGTAATTTTGGTCTTCCTCTCTATCTGATCTGATACTGTAGATGTTGACAGTAACTTTGAACATATGTTTCTTTTGTAGATTTTGACGGAGTGGTGTTATTTCCTGTATAATAACAGTTTCAATTTCCTGCCCACCGTTTTTCATACAGTGATCACAGAGCAGAATCTTCAGGGAAGACTGAATATAGTTTGATCTACAAAGATATCTGATTAAGGAAATTATTAAATCTATTATTTGTACCCAACAGATCACATCGAAATTACTCCTAGTTCTTTTCCCTTTTATAGAGCTGATTTAATGACTAACAAAATTAAGATAATCTGGTTAAGAAGCTTCTGAGTTTTAAAAAAGTTACAAATGTTAACTCAATAGGGGACTGCAATTAACATTACAGGAAAATGCAACAAACCTTTCCTGTTATGTGACTTTGAGATGGTAGAAAGTTAAATTTTATGACTTAAATATTTCTGCAGTGTTCTAAAACATTGTAGATTTGTGTTTGATTAGAACCTTTTGCCAACGGTTTAGTCTATAGAAACAGGTTATTTCAGATTACCATCTATTGAGATGGAATAGATCCACTGATAATACTGAAGCAATATAGAAATGCTCATCTATATTTAAACTAAGATGCAATTTTGTGCACTAGAGGTGAGTCTATCAGATTAATATGAATAAACTCTTATGTGTAAGCAACTCTGATGAACTACATCTTATGTGGTCCGGTGAGGTGACCATCTGTCAGCAGCTAAAACAGCGAGGTTCCATTTTGAAGTGTTCTTTGTTGAGGTTCATCTGAAAGTAATACTGTTCAGATTTCTGGACACTCTTCAGTTTAAAACACAGCACCATAGGAGATTTAATAGAGGTATTCACTTTAATAAATGCTGCTGATCAAACTAGCATAGATGTGTCTTGTGCAGTTCTGGAGAATGTCTTCTGAATGATTCTGAAAACTAATTCTGCACAATTGTCTTGGAAAGCTAATAGGCCTGTTAGATGTCCTGGCTTGCCCCACCCTTCTGCTGATGGGGGAAGCAAGGGTGGGAGGAAAACAAAGGCTCGAGTCATTATGTCCCCTTCCAAAGTGATAAACAGGTACCCACAGGTGTTTAGGTACTTGTTGGTGTCTTGCCCAAACAAGAGTGAGCAAGCCCTGGTTTCACCTAATACGGTCAGTGTTGCAAATGCCATTTTGATTGGTGAATCTCTGTGACCAAAGGAGCCATTACATTTAGGCAAATAATATGAACTGATCTAAGTTGCTAGCAGTTGAGCTGCTTCTGCCTCACTGCTCTGCCTCAGTGCATTCTGTTTCTGCCTTGCTGCCTCTACGTCATGGAGCTGCCTCTGCCTTGTGCTTCAGACCAGCTTAGCCCTGATGTATTGGGCTTGAACTACATGGAAACTTAAGTGCCTCAAGTTTACCAGGAGAAGTCATTTAAGTGCCTCACGATGTGGCAAAAAGTGCCACCGACACCCTGCTCCCTGCATATCTGCAAGAGATCCTGCCTGCACCTCTGCAGACCTCCAAGCCAAGAGCAACCAGGATCAAATCAGAGATCATCTGCCTCTTTCCCAGTGCCCTGGGAAGATCTAGAAGACTCTCAATGGCCAAGCAGTTCCAATACAGCCACAAAGGAGCCAGGGACTATCTTGAAATTTCTACTCCACTGCAGTGAGTAGAACGAACAGAGTTTCCCTAGGGCTCCAGGCTGCCTTTTATTTGTAAGTGGGGCAAAGCCATCTTGTGGTCAAACCTTTTCCAAATATTTCTGATTTTCCTAAATTACTATATGGCAAATAAGCATCCTTGTAAAGATTTTCTCAACTAAATTAGAACCCAAATTTAACTAATTTGTTTATAGTTATGGTTGGGGCTTTCTGGAAATAAAATTAACTACATATTTTATAAACCCTGCCTCATTAACTGCCCTAACTGAATAAACAACTCCGGGGGTTCAGATATCCATTGAATCAGCCTTAAGTGTCCCTTTTTTGTTTGTTTGTTTGCTTGTTTGTTTTTTGATTGCCTGATCATTTATGTCGATAACTCTTACACAGTTCTTTGGACATTGACCAGTGTTACCTCAGTGGTGAACCAACTCATGGCAACTTCATGGCAAATCCTGAAGTCATAGTGAAGACCTGTTTTCCTTGCTTTTAGGATGTGATGTGTGATTGAGATATCCTCAGAGTTGCACAAGTAGATAAATTTTTGGAGATATGTGGAAGTGGATGTCAATCATATGCAACTGGGAAAAAAAGAAAAACTTATGCAGATTGAAACATAAAGAGTAAAGGACAAACCCTCCTCTAGGATCTTGTTACTGCTTTGATGGTTTGGGTGTTACCCATCCCCCACACTCTGGAAATCACCCAGACTAGACTCAGCCAGCTCTGGAAATTGAATGAAGCTTATTATTTACAGCTAGCACAATATACAAGCAGATATTTACAGTATATGCAGTTATATACAGAAATATACAAGGTAAAAGATAATGCAGAAACACAACTCCCCTCCCAGAAACCTGAGTCCCCAGGAGGGGCTCCCAGCCACCCCTTCACCTTCCCCCTACCCCTCTCAACCTTACCCCAGTCCCAAGGAAGAATGGAGGTTCGGCCAGGGGGTTTGGAAGCAAAGTTGATTAGTCAAAGAAATGGCAGAGAAAGGGAGGGTGAGGTTAGAGAGAGAGAGAGAGATGCAGCTTGGAGCTCCCCAGCAGGAAAAGTTGTTGTGCCTTATCTATGTTTTGATTCTTACTCTTATACATCTCAGCAAGCCAATGGGTGAGGAAGACATCAGCCTTGTTTTCCTTCCACAGCCTATGATCTACTTCTTCTCACGAAAACATTCTAGCTAGGCTCAAACTAGCACAACTGCTTCCATGGAAAAGAGAGGCATAATTTCTACAAGATGCACTTAGGAGTCTCCTTTTTTTTCAATACAAAATAACTAAGAAGATTCAGAATTTTAAAGACTGTGTAATCTCTAGGGGTTTAGTCAGGCTAGACACATTCTTTGAGTTAATCATGTGTCTGAGAGTTCAGCTTTATGGCAGATATGCTGCTTTCTAGATGTTAATAAATAACTGTATTAATAACTTATTCAACAAATATAGTATGTTTTGCTATCTGCAGATCATCATTTATGATTTCTCTGATTTTTGTTTTCATTATTCCAACTGTTTTGCTGGATGTTCTTTAACTTAGTGGACCAGTTGTGAGCAGTTCCCATTATGAGTATTAATAATCTAGTATTTTAAAATAAGTTTCCTGGTATTGATTTTACACTGTATGTTTGTAAGTGGCTATGAATATAGCACATTAGATTTATATGAACATTTAAGATGTTACAGGAACAACCATTTATGTATAATAATTTTCATGGCTCTTGTTCTGTTGTTACAGGAGAAACAGGATAATAATCTATTGCAGAGAATCAATGAAAGTGCTAGATAAACTCCTGCCATTATGGGGAAAAAAAGGTTCTTATATGTGTGGATATAATGTGCAATCTGCTCTAAACAAAGACCAAAATTCTCACTGGTCAAGTTCAGGAAAAATCACAGGTGAAACAGCAAGGAGAAATTTGACCCCTGACACTTACAAATAATGCCATAGATTGCAGATAAACCAGAAACTACATTTGAAGCTCATCCACCCTTTCCTTCTTATATATTTTAGAATAAGTAAGGCAAAAATGTGATAATGTACAATTGATTTCTTATGCTTGAATTTTTATGTACTTTAGCAGTTCAATGCTCTGCAATTGACATTCGTTCTTCCATACATGTATCTAATGTCCTGATGTAATTCAAATCATCCTGGCAATATTGCTTCTAAGCTTCTGGAGGTTTTTAAGATGTTGAAAATTTGCCTTTTTTCAGACTGCCTGCTTGCTTTACCTTGAGGTCTTTTCATGCGCTAATGAAAAGCAGGAACCCATTGCTTTCAGATTGGCTTCATAATATAATATAAGAGTTTTCTAAAGGCTGGATTAAAGTGCAACTTTTCTTCAAACCTTCTTCACAGTCTTTAAGGAAAGCAAACATTTTCTGTCAGAACTTTTTGATTTAAATTCTTGCCAGCTAGAGCTTTCTGTGAAGACTTTTTATGATATTACTGTGCTCTTTTTAGGGGTCTTCTGTGCTTTGGAGTGTGACTTTACATACTTTGATATACAATCTGGATAGCCAAAGGTAAGCAGACTTTAAAAAAAGGCAGGAAAATATGCCTTCCTTCTGTGGAGCACAGTAATTAGACAGCTATTTGTTGTCAGGACCAGGATACAACCATACCTGAAATGATGAGGAGTAAAGAGCGCTAACTCTCATTGTAACTTCTGATTACAGTGAAGCCTTTTATTGCATGAGCAATATTGCATGAGTCTCTAAGCCTCTGTTTATAAATTCTGTTGTTTCAAAGCCATACTCTGATATGAACTTATATTTACTTTTGAGTCATGTTAAAAAGAGCTACTGGTATTTTAACTCTATTGCTGACTTTTTTTCTTTTCACTGGGACAATGGAAAGTTCTAGTTCAATTTGGCTTCAGGGTTAGTACACATAAGACACAAGGGGTATTAACTTCCTGCCCCCCACCCCTCATAAGTTTACAGGTAACAACATTAGCAATGCAGAAGTGTACCCAGTAATTCAGGCCAGTAGCAACTATCTTAAACTCCTATTAAAGAAGTAAATAGTAAAAATACTGCTGCATGTTTTATGAATCATTTCAAGAACACCATGATCCTCTGGCTTGTGCTGAACTCAACACTTCCATGTGGCAGATTCTGGGTATTTGGTTGGTTGATTGGGTTTTTTTTTTTTGTTTTGTTTGTTTGTTTGTTTGTTTGTTTGTTTGTTTTTTCAATTATATTACTTACTAGGATTTTTGGAAAAAAACAAAACAAAACAAAAAACTTTCAGTTTCTGTACACTGGAAACTTGTCTATATGTCATTGTGGCTGAATATTGAACCAATCAGTTAACTGTTGGCTATGGCTGACAAGAGGGGAACTCAATAAACCATGAACTGGCTCAGAGCTCTATTCAGCTCAATTTGTTGCTGCAAGTTACCTTTTGTGAGCTACAATATCCACTTTCCAACTGAAAAGCTCTTACTAAATCACAGTAGCAGCCAATTTCAGTCATGACCCATGTAGGGCTGCCCTTTTCTCTGTGGTATTCAGCTGTCGTTCAATTCAACCCTTTTCATTAAATACACTATATACTCCATCACATGAAGGCTAATTCAAGACAAAACATTTCAACATCATACTATTTTTAAAAGTATTCATTAATTCTCTTATATTTACTCTCAATGATAAACAATCAAGGTGCTTTTCCTTTTGAAAGGTGAAAATCTAAGAAATATACCTTGTCTTAGTGCATACTTGACCCCACCAAATATCATGACTGTTCATTGAAAAGCAGGTGGGTGTGCAGCACAAACTTCAGTATTCTGACATCTCATACAGTCTTGACTTTTTGTTTTGGAGAAGAATCACAAAGGTTGGTTTTAAATAGTTCCCTTTTAGGGGAAAATAACTTTGTTATTGTGTTTTTGTATGTGTTTTAATTTTTTGTTAATATCTAAAAAGTGTTTGGAATCACATTGCAATAAAATAACTGAAGTTGTGTCATTTGTGCTTGTAGTGTGGCACAGCTCATGGGAATTGTCTCCATTGCTTTGTCTTTAATGCAGGATGTGTTTCTCTGTGTAAGTATACTCCCAGTCTACATAAGTTCAAAATGTGGTAATAGCTTGTTCTCATGTTTTGAAAAGCTATGTGATAAATAACCTAGGTTATTGTTCAAAACAACAATGACAATTCTCTATGGTTCTATTCACATGTTATCTGGAAATATTCCATAACATCCATTTTCAAGACAGCATATGGATGACACGAATCATCAACTTTTCACACTATTACTGGTCCTGGACCATGTTTAGGGAATCCATTCAAATATTTTTGATGAAGAAGTTCTTGTGGAATTAATATATTAATATACTATAAATCCAGGAAAGTCTTGAAAGGCATCAGAGTTCTGCCAAGGACCTGATGAAGACACACATCATGTCCTTTTCAGATCAGTAAAAGAACATTTTTACAGCAAAAAATAAGATAAACATGACATAAACAAAATTCTATAGATATAATAAAAAAATGAAAGCTGAGATACAAGAAATCTATACCAGGTAGTTCAGAACAGATTTATTATTTTTCATTCTTTGATTTGACCTAATCTGTTCATCTGGTTTCCTGATTTCTTATGCACCTTTTGTCTTTTATGGTCCAAGAATGAAAATGCCAGTATGGAGCTATCATAGGCATCCATGTTTTGGAGTTTTCACTGAAGTTTGTTATTATAAATGCATCCAAATCTCCTTTATTATGTGACATAGTGTGCAGGAAGTTGGTTTTGGTTTTTGTTTTGGTTCCACACACACACACATACCACCCCCCCCAGTGCCTCTTCTGAAAATTAATATCTTTATTTTTTTTCAAAAGATACATTTCTGTACCTATGTATTCACTTTGTTTGTAAATGTACTTTCTTATTCTTCATTCCACCACTGAACTGTAGAATTAAGCACCTTTTGTATCACTGCATCTTCTTATTCATTTTTTTGTTTGTTAACAAAAATATTTCACGTCATATTTCAAAAAAGTGAATAGTGTTTAGCATCTGGTAGATAAGTACAAATCTGTATTTTTTTTAAGTGTTAAAATCAGTAATATTCAGACTGCTACCAATGTGTGGCCGTTATTATCTCTCTTTACATTGTTATACATCTACTATAAGAAAATACAATTTCATCTTTCCCTGACTTTCAAAAAAAGGGGGGTTTGTGTTGTGAATTTTCTTCCCAGGGGAGGGATCAGCCCAAACCCGGGACACAATGCTCTGTGAATCTTCCAGTCTCGGACTGTCCACCACTGTGGCAAGTACAAGAGCTTTGTCTGGTTTTAGTCAGCTAGAGAACTAAAGCCTGTACATATTAATGATGCTGTAGGTGATACCAGCTTTCTAGTTGTGACACTTACCTATGCATCCACACTAACAAAACTGTGCAAAAGTCATGCTAGGCAAGTCAAATCCTGAATGACAGTAGCCTCCCTTCCATATGTTATTTTGTCCATAATTATTTTTTAATCACACGCTTTTAAATGGAAACTGGTTGCAGAACTAGTTAAGGATGAGATCTTGCTTGGCAGCAACCTCCACTGCAGTCACCAGTCTGTTTCCGTACAACAAACTTGCAGTTGTCAAGATAGCTCATGAGCTAGCAAATAATTCTTGCACTGTCCAAGACATAATCTTACTGTGTATGTTATGCCAAAGTAGCTAACGAACAAAACATGAAACAGTGCAAACAGCTTATTTAACAATATTTAAAAAGGCCAGATCTCACTCAAGCTTTATCTGATGCTACTATTTATTATGGAGCTGTTTCAAAGTTGGTGATGCCTCCACGGATGAGATGGTTTCATCTAATGCACTTTAATTTTACACAGATACTATTTTCTGCCTTCTAGATATGAGGTTTGGGTAGACTTCGAACAATTGGCCAGACAATTTTTGTTTTGAATGAAGAGGATGAACAGGAAAAAAAAAAAAATCCCCAGAAAAAAAACCCTCCTGGGTCATGCTGCAGGCATTCGTACTCAGTGTAAACTACCAGCTGTCTCTTTTGAGCACTTGGATCCAAAGAAGAACTGAGCACCCAGGAAAGGAGAGCACAAATCTTTCCAGAGTGACCAGAGGGAGAAGACCCCTCAACGCAAAGCAAATATGTGAACTAGCAGTGTAATTTACACCTTGAATAGTGCTACAGGCCAGTAAAGCTGAGTAAAAATCTCACTGAGCTCCATTCACTCTGATTGGCACTGTCATCTTTAACATCAAGGAACTTAGAAACCAGTCATGTTGGCAACCTCATTGATCTTGTGCTCAGAGAGCATTACTGAAAATCTGGCTGTGTGACATTGTGCTGGTTTGAGGCTAATTGGAATATTTTAATCAGAGAAAATAGATTATTGGCTGTGAAAAGAAAATATAGTGATGTCTATATCACCCATTAGTTCTGCTGAGACATACAAAAAATACAGACACAAACATAAATAAGACAGTCTCTGCCTGCCTATTGCCATATTAGCTTTTCTTCCTGACCCTGCACATTTTCTAACTAATCATTCTGCTTCGAACACCTCTTGCTGACCTTTCCAGCTCACCCTGCACGTAAGAGAGATGCTGAGATAAAGAGGGGGTGGTGGTGGGAGTGGAAAGAAGGTGGAAGGGTGGTTGGGGAGCCCCTTATGGGCAGTCTGATTGCTGGGAGGGGTCTTGTATTACTCTATTATTTTAAACTTGTATATTACTGTATATAGTTGCAAATATCTGTAATATGCTGTATATATATATATAATGTAAATTGTGTTAAGCTATAAATATATAAATTCCTTAACTTCCAGCTGGCTGAGTTTAGTCTGGGTGAATCCGTGTGGGGGGGTGGTCAGTGATGCCCAGAGCCACTACAGATGTACAGTGATACTCATGTGGTTGTCTCAAATGCCCAGGCAGAGTATTAGTTAAACAAGCTGAATGTCATCATGCAAAAAGGCAAACACATTCCTACACACAGGGACATGGAGAAATTGTAGTCTCATAGACTTCTCTTTCATAACATTGACTGATCCAGCACTGAGGTAGCCAAAGTACTTGCATGCTTATTTAAAAGTACTAAAATTTATGCTTCACTGTGTGATTATTTCTCTCAGTTCTGCTAATGAGTGGCTCAGAACACCACACTATTACCTTACTCTCTGCAAAGATTTTTTTAATACCTTTTTTGTCTTAGGTTTGTTCCTTTTTTTGTTTTCTTTGGGTTTTTTTTGGTTGGTTGATTTGCTTAAGGGGAAGTAGTTGTGCAGTTTTGTTTGGTTTTTCTGCTTTGGTTTGGTTGTTGTGTTTTTTTGTTGTTTGCTTTTGTTGTTTGTTTTTTGTTGTTGTTGTTGTTGTTGGGGGGGGGGTTGTTGGTTTTGGTTGGTTGGTTGATTGTTTTTTCTAAGTTTAGCTTCAGCAATAGTAGCAAGCATTTGACTGTTAGTACCAAAACACTTCCCTCAATTTAATAGGAACCTCACTCTTTCTGGAAAGATCATTAATCTGAATTAAATTTGTCTAAATAAATGTATGTTTTCTTTTCAAAGGCAATATAAGGAACTGTTCTGATATGTGACAAGTCTAGAAAAAGAAAATTAAACCTATATCCAGGGAAGGAGTCACCATTCTTGGAGGTGTTCAAGAAAAGACTGGATGAGGTGCTTAGGGCCATGGTCTAGTTGATTGGATAGGGCTGGGTGATAGGTTGGACTGGATGATCTTGGAGACCTCTTCCAAAGTGGCTGATTCTATGATTCTATGAAATCCACCACAAAAAGTCAGCATGACCTGTGTGCTATAACAATGCCATTGAATTCACTGACTTTTAATCTTTTTGATGCTGAAAGTTCATCAGTTCTCAAAAGCTGAGAGCTCATTTCAGACTCACTTTCCAAATAGTTTTGTGCTTGTTTTCCAGAGATCTTGCCTAAAACCCACAAGGGGTTATCTAGCATAATCTGAAGGCCATCTCTTTTCTCTTCTTTCTCTACTTCAGAGAAAGTCTAAGTCACAAGGCTAGTGAACCACTTTCAAACTTAGCTTCCTTCCAACCAGTGTGCTTTGAAATATATTATATAAAGTAGAAATTTCAGCGTGAGAAAAAAAAAATATTTTCCTTTTCCTGCCTATTAGTGTTTAAAGACTTCTCTTGAGAGAGCAGAGACATGGTTTTGAACTGCTTCCAGCTGACAATTGCATCTAGCCATGTCATTTGCTCTAGCCACTGACTAATTACATAAACTTTTCTTGCTTTACAAGGCCCTCTGCTTTTGCCACAAATTGCATGAAGCTTTCTTTGCTTTATAGAGCCTTCTACTTGCCACAATTTGTAAGGAAAACTTTGTGCAGTGGCTGACTGATCATGTGGGAATATCCACTCTATCAATTGCTTCAGGAGATAGAAAGGAGGACCGATGTTGACTTGCTCCTAAACAGGATTGTGCTCGACAAGAAGGAAGGTGGCAGGCACATTGCAGGCTGAAAACCATGTGTCACAGGATCACAGGAGTTAGAAGGGACCCAAGGAGATCATTGAGTCCAACCCCCATGTCAGGAGTAGAAGTTCAGGTGCAGTGAACCTCAGCACGCAGGGAAATTAAGCACCACCTCTGCTTTATTCAAAGAGCAAATAGATGGGAAGGGTTTCTCTAGACCAGCCACAGACTCTGCCCCAGACGTGGTAAATGGAGAATAATAATTATGTGGTTTATTTGCTTGCTTGTTTTATTACTCTTGTTGGAGACTCTAAAGGAAAGACTACTGTGGAAAAAAATAAAGCAAAATTAAATACTGAGGCCTGAACATTATGAATAATTTGAAACAAAGCAAATTATCAAAACCTCAAAAACTGGTATCTACCTGAATTTTTGCTTCTATGTACCTGGAAACCATTCTGTGGGATAAGCACAAGGTTTCACAGGGAAGTAGCTCTGGCAAAAAATTTCAAGTAGAATGTTTCTGTTAGTTGAAATTGCAGACTGAACAAAGCAGAATTTAAAAACAATATATACACTGGGCATTGGGAGCAAAGGGACAACTCTTTGGTCTCCCTATTGAGTCACATTTTATGAGTGTGTAAAAGACAGATGAGAGCAAAGGGCAGTTGTCCTTTTCTTTGGAATGCATGTACAAATTCGGATAAATAAAGATGCTTAACAAATGGAAAGGTTAGTCTTTCTGCACAATTTGAATAAGTCATGCATGACAGTATCCTGATTCTTTTTATGCAGTCCAAGTTCACACAAAGTATGAATTGAACATGAGAAAAATTAAGAACATTTATTTAGCTAAAATGATTTAACCTGTGATGATTACACAGAAATTCCAAAAGGCAGCCTGAGACCCTTTCTTGGTTTCTTCTCAGGCTACATCTTCCAGATATTGTGATATCAATATATTCAGTTGGTCCACCAAACTGAGGCTTCAGATACTCTCTCTGTCTTTACACCTTAAACAGTTTCCCAGTGAAGTCGTATCTGCACTTCATTTTAATATTTTCCAGGAATGGAGAGAAAAGACCGAGACAGCTGTAGGGCACATATGTTGTTGTTTGAGATGATTTATGTCCCCTTTAGTGCCCCTAGCAAAGTGGTTGACTTTTTATGCTATTTTCACCATAAGTGAATCTTGGTGGGTATTTGCTTAATCTCAGGTTCCCTTTTTTTTGCAGATGACATATTGTGACTGCTGAAAAAAAGTATTACTTTTGTGGTCAATGTCATTTAATGTTGTCTCTCTGAGTGGAATTTATGTTTAAATTAAGCAAAATCTAGCAACAGGGATGCGGAATTCTTTTTCTCAAGTTTTGCTTAAACTGGATTTGGAAAAGCCTGGTTTTGTGACTTGGCTTCCTACATAATTTTCCTTAGATTCATGAGTAAATTTACTCTCTCAATTGCACAAAAAGGCAAACTCATAAAAAGAGGTTCATCAGTTCTCTGTAAATATGTCCCATTATGTTCCTACACCTAATGGCACGTTGTATCTTGAGCTTTGCTAAATCTTTTAATTAAAACACGTTAACAAAGCCTAAGAAAAATAAATGAAACTACTCACAAGGAAATTAAATTGAGAAGCTAAGCTCATTTATAATTATTGTATTTCAATTAGGCTTTACTAGGGCTGGGTGAAGGGAGAGATAAAAAGAAACTGCTTTGATGTCTGAGTTTTGTAAGTATTTCTAGTGTCCTGTTTCTGAAGTCCACAATATTAATGATAACAGTTTATGGCATACAAGCTTTTTCATGCCAATTCATAGTATTATATCAAAACATGTCAAGGCTCAGCCGCTGTGTTTTGTAAAGTAGGTTTGCTGCATTGTGCTCAGGAGAAGTACAATTACTCAAACCTGTGACTCACACATTCAATAGACTTTATAGTTACTTTGTCAGGGGCTAACTACAGTTTCCAGACAGCACCCAAACATTTGAAGGAGGTTCTGTTGGTATCTTGATAGCCATTGAGAGGCTTCTAGATCTTCCCAGGCTCAAACGGGGTGCTGGGAAAAAGGCAGACAATCTCTGACCTGATCCTGGTTCTGCTTGGACTCCAGACTTGGCACAGAGGTTTGCAGAGGTACAGGCAGGATCTCTTGCAGATGTGCAGAGAGCACAATGTCTGTGGCACTTCTTGCCACATTGTAAGGCAATTAATGCCTTCTCCTGGTAGACTTTAGGCACTTAAGTTTCTAGGTAGTTCAAGCCCAAAATATCGGGGCTAAGCTGGTCTGAAGCACAAGGCAGAGCAAAACACACTAAGGCAGAGCAGAACACACTGAGGCAGAACAGAACACACGTAGGCAGAGCAGAGCATGGTGTCCAAGCAGGGCTGTCAGGTGGAGGAGAGCACTTTCTGCAGCTTAGCTCCATTTATATTACTTGCCTGAGTGTAATGGCTCATTTGGCCACAGAGATTCACCAATCAGAACGGTGACCATATTAGGTGAATCCAAGGCATACTTACCCTTATTTGGGCAAGACACTCACAGATATATAAATACCTGTGGATACCTGTTTATCACTTGGGAAAGGACAAAATGGCCCAAGCCTTTGTTTTCCTCCCACCCTTGCTTGCCCCATCAGCAGAAGGGTGAGGCAAGCCAGGACATGTCTTAGGCCTATTAGCCTTCCACAACAATAAGGGAAGTTGAAAATGCATACATGAGGAGGCTGATAGGTGGTACTATGCATTTTCCATTATACTATTATGATTAAGAAAAAAAAGTCCTTTATTAAAAAAAAAATAGTTTTATCATCATGCCACTGATTTCTTTCCCTCGAGACAGAAGGGCATTGAGTTGTTCGGATGCATTGGATCTAATGGATTTCTGCATACTTGTTTTGTTAGCTGCTGTCACCACAAGGAAATGAGGTGATCATTTAATCTGGTAACCCAAAAGCAACTTTCAAGCATGCTTCTTGTAGGAAACTGATTGTACAGCTCATCTGATCACAATAATCTGTGAAAGAAAATAATGACATAAGGTAGATTTTAAAGCTGAAGTCATTGTGCCAGGGTAGGTATAGGCTGGCTATTAGGAAGAAGTTCTTCACAGAGAGAGTGATTTCCCATTGGAATGGGCTGCCCAGGGAGGTGGTGGAGGCACCATCCCTGAGGGTCTTCAAGAAAAGACTGGATAAGGCACTTAGTGCCATGGTCTAGTTGATTGGACAGGGCTGGGTGATAGGTTGGACTGGATGATCTTGGAGGTCTCTTCCAACCTGGCTGAGTCTATGTTTCTTTGTTGTTTTATTTTTTTTTCCTTTAAAATGCCACAGCACCAGGCCTAAGTTGGAGTGCGAATTTATCATTTTTCTCCATTCCACAGGAATCACAGTGTCATTTTTCAGAAAAAAAAAAAAAAAAGTTGTTAAAAAGGTTTAACACTTGACTGTTTGCCAGTGGTTTCTTTCCCTCCAGGCCAGCCGTGACACTCTACCAGGCTGCATCTCCCTCCAGCTGAACTTAATAGCTGGTTATATTCAGATATGCTCTCTGTGTTACAGTGAGTCAAACACTAAGTCAACATCACTCAAAGTCTCTTGTCTTCGAGTGTGTTTGATGTGTTAAAGATAAAACACAGCTCTAGTAGACAACTGAAAAGCTAAGAGGTTTCTGTGAAATGGCTGAAAAGTATAATTGTTGATGACATATTGTAAATGATGCATATCCTGGTAGTGTGACTTTCTCATGTTACATCCACGGGTCAAGAAGTTACACAACTGTAAAGCTTTTTTATTGTTTTGTTCTTGTTTGGTTTAGTTTTGTGGGGGTTTGGGTTCGAGTGGTTTTTTTTGGTTGCTTTGCTTTTGTTCTTGTTTGTGGGTGGTATTTTTTTTTTGGTTGGTTTGTTTTGGGGCTTTTGCTTGTTTGTTTTGTTGTTACTGTTGTTAGTTGGTTTTTGGTTTGGTTTGGTTTTTGCTTGCTTGCTTGCTTGGTTTATTTGGTGTCTTTTTTTTTTTTTTTTTTTTTTTTTTTTTTTTTTTTTTTTTTTTTTACTTTACAGCTCCTTTACAAAAAACTCAAACCAGAATCACAAAGTAGAATTACTGAGTTGGAAGGGACCTCCAGGCATTCCCAGTTCAGCTGCCTGTTCAAAGCAAGGTCAGCTATGAAATCAGATCAGGTTGTCTCAGGTTTCATCCAATCATTCTCTAAAACCTCTGAGAAGGAAAACTGCTCTGCCTCTTGCCTCTCGGGATAAATTCTAGGCAAGTTGCTCCACTGCTTGAATGTGCTGTCGTTGAAAATACTTTTCCTTGACTTGGATTGGACCACCCCCATTTCAATATGTGGCCCCCTTGCGACTCATTCAAAAAGCCTGACTCCCTCATTAACTTTGTGTGGAGCATTAAAAAGCTGCTACTAGGTCAGTTCTCAAAGCTGTCTCCTCTCCACGATTACCAAGCGCTGTTCCCTCAATCTTTTCACAAAGATCAAGTCCTAGGCATCTCAGTGGGCCCCTGCTGAACTTACTCCAGCTGTTCATTAACTTTTTGAGTAGAGAGGAGAGTCTAGCAGGTGCTGTGTAAAAGAAAATAATCACTTTCCCAGATCTACTGGCAAGTAAATCAACCATAACGCTTGGTGAGTGGAGCAACAGTGACTTGGAAGTTATGCAATGACAACTACAATAGTAGAGCACTTTCATAGTACAGACCTGTTTTGATCAGTAATACACAAATAAGTGATACAAATGAACATAAATGACAGTATGATCTTCTTTATTGTTGGGGGCTGTTGTGGGTGCTGGAAATAGCATTTCAGTCCATGATAAGTAATGCTTAGGGAGGCAGTTATCTGTAAGCCTGACATTCCATCTAGCTGATGATGGAACTCAGATCTTTGGGACACGAAAGTGTGGTAAGTGTATTTTGAAGGCTATGGGTAGTTTAAGAATGATTGTCTTTAGATGACTAAATTTCTAGTGGTGTTTTCAGTCCCTCTACTTTGTACTGAAGTAGATGATGACCAATAACAGATTCTGCAACTCAGCTGACAAACAGATACTTCTTAAACTTGTCAGAAATGGCCAGCAATGCCATCAGATTGCTCACTCCAGTCTTCCTACCAGTCATAATACCTCTTTTGCAGAATGATTGAAATCCACATGTCCAGAAAGGCAAAAGCATGTCAGGGACTGAAGTAGGATCTAGTGTTTTGTTTCACACATTTCCAGATACTCTGTCAGAATTCCTGACTCCTATTTATTGTTCCAATATTAATTTTGTAGTTGCACACAATATTTTTGTCTATTTTGTGGTCAGCTCTGGGGATCAGTGGAAGAAGTAACAATGATACACGATGACAGAAAACTGAGAGAAGAATCTGGGATGTTCAGTGTTCAGTGCAGTCACTGGAAGGCTAATAAATGTATTTCAATACAAGAATGGTAATAAGTTTGCCTGGTCTTTAGTCACATCAAAAATGTTGTTCTCTTTAACGTGGTTGTTGTTTCAAGTTGTATTAACCGTGACAATAGCTGTAATTAGTGTCAAACCATACTTAACTTCTTCAAAGGGCAAAGTATATTAAATAATTTCCAAACGTCCTGTTGTGCTACAGGATTGGCTATATCTTTATTCCCACATTAGTTATCACTTATTTTATCAGTAGGTGGGACAAGCACTGATTCCTCAACTATTTAAATGCCATGTAAGCTGCTGCCTCAGCACACAACAGTTTCCGTTACAGACAGACTTACTACAAGAGCAGAAAAGGAAAGCTCTGCCCGGACCACATGCAGCTGATACAGTATCACTGTCCAGTGGAGAACAGAAACAGAGAGAAGTGCTCGTTTAGCCTACCAGTCATCAGGATAGGCCCAGTTTAAACTCTCCCTCCCCCACTTCACCCTCTGTGTCTCTCTCTCTCTTTGTTAGATTCACACACTGCTTTTCCAATTGCTTTAGCCCGAAGCAGTTGACATTTACCCCAGCTAGATAATCGAGGAATAACATTTGCGTTACAGTTTAACATGACCTCTGCCTCTACAGCTCTTTTTAGATTACCTTCCCCCCCCCGAAATGGTTGCTGACACCATAGTGAGGCAGGAGGTGGGAAAAGGGGGAAAAAAAAAAAAAAAAAGGAAAAAAAAAGAAAGGGAAAAAAAAAGAGAGAAGCTTATTATTGCAGTGACACAGTCAATGTCATGAGAAGTCGCTCTGCCCTTTTCAGTTGTGGGTGAGCAACTATTAAGGAAAAGGTATTAAAAGAAGGAACAACTCTGATGCGAGGGACACACAGGTTAAGCTCAAAGCAAAGGTTAATGGATTGACTGTTACCTGTGTATGAGGCTTAATGTTGGTCTATACACAGGAGAATTACTTCTAGGTTGTGTTTTTTTCATGAAAGTAAATTAAAGGGCTAATTTATTCCAGCATAAAATAGTAAGATGCTGCTGTTCTTGTTTTAATATGCAAGCACATATTTTCAGTTCAAACTATATGCTGTTTATTTCCAGCGTAATGTGTTGTAAGATGATAATGCTGCTGAAATAAAGAGCAAAAAAATGACATATTTGGATGGAGATATTCACTAAAATCATGTGGAAGAGTTTTAATGTTGGACAGGGAAACTAGACAAAGTTTTAAATGCAGAAAGCTTATAAAAGGATTGCACCCAAATGAAATCAGAATCATGACATTTTCTGAAGAGCAGATTCAATATTTCCTCAAAAATTCTGATTTTTTTTTCTCAGATTTAAAACTCCTTTCTGCATTACATATAAAATAGGTGTTAGTGTCTGCAGATTCTTAGAACTGAGTTTCAGGTGAGCAGATCAGCATATAACTAGTCTATAAATAAGTTAACACAAAGTTGGAAAGGGTTCCTCATAAATTACTCAAGCAAATGTCTACGCAATAAGAGCAGGTTTTCTTTTCTAATTCCAGGAGTAAACCAAACCAGGCTGATGTATTCAGTGTTGGGTTTTTTGGTCAGTTATGCCATCCTGTACGTGCAAAAAGAATTATTTGTAGCATTTGCATTACTGTCATCAATACAGGCAAAACATTACTGAACAGAATTGCAGTGTCGCATTCTCTCTTGTAGGGAGATTAAGTTAAATATTCTTGTCCATAGAAGAAATGGTGACAGAAGACAAATGCATTTAAAATTAAAGCAAAGCAACCAATATCAAGTTTAGGCCATCTTTGTATTTTGAACTTTGTAAAGGCTGTTTCATCATGATCAATTTCATTATCCGGTTGTTTCCTTAAACGTCACCTTCCACTTGATTAAATCATGTTTTCAGGGAAAAAAACTATAGACATAGCATCACCATGAAAGCTAGAAGCAGAGAAAGACAAATCAGCCAAATATTCAGAAACTGTCACTTAAAATTTACATCCTTTTTTGCTTGCTTGTAATTTTGAGAAGGAGGATCACCAAAGAAAACCAATGGGATTCATAATCATAATTATGGAGAGTAATCAGCAATGTGTTAGTATATTGGAACATCAGCTTTAAGATATCTGACATTTAAAAAATGGCTTAATAGGCCTTCCTTAAGATATGAGCTGTTGTTGTGCTTCATTGCCAATGCTGAATCATTCCCTGCCATTCATTCTGCTGTATTTTGCCCAGTTTTATTTAAATTTCTCAGGTGACTTCTGGCATTTCTCAGGGGACAGCGTTTGGAAGCTTAATATATTCTACTGGCCAGACTTCTTTCCCAACACTCATTCTTATACCCTGTCTATTATTTCAAATGATTTTTCAGCACAATGACTGAGTTATAACCTCATGCATTTATACCAGCTGCAGCCAGTAAGACTGTGTTATGAACAATTGTTCCCACTAGAAGACTTTAATCCTTATTTATACCAAACATGAGTCTTAATTATCACTTCCTCAGACTACATTTTATTATTTATAAACATATTTATTTCTTAAATATTTGCTTATTAAGCAGAGAAAAATACCATGCCTTCTCAGGTAATACTCACTGTGAAATTAATGACTGAACTCTTCTTTCTTAATTCAAATCCATGGCATTTGTCTCAGATATAGCTTATTGGATGACAGTCAAATAATATAGTATAAAAAACTGTGTAACTGGTTCTCTACTGTAGGAAAATAATTCAATATAATTCATAAAAATGAATGTCTCAATGTTTAGATTTTTTTTTAATTGTTATTTTTGGAACTTGTTTATGCAATCTATGACTCTTGCAGTGACCTCCAGAACTTCAGTGAAGGGACTTCCCAAAGGCATTTTTGGCCACAAAGCAGCAGAATGCTCCAAACATCAGATGAAATTTTGCAGATTATACAGGATTTATGAAAAACACCAATTCATATGGGCACACAACCTGCCTGATGATGCTGACGTCAGCACCAGGCACAATGGGATGTTTCCATGAAAGTGAAATACATGGGTCATTGTCAATACCTTCTCTACCCAATAGATCCAATTCTTTCCCTCTAACAAATAAACAGAGAATAAGGAGGAAGGGAGAGTGCTCCATATTTATGGCCAGGTACAAACAATGGTCTTTCACTGTGATATGAACAGATACACTAATGATGGCTTGCACTACTGGATAACTTTGCATTCAGCTAAAGGGTCTTAGCTGATACACCAAAAGAGCTCCCACCTAAAGATCATTTTAACAGAAGTTTTCTTTCATTAACTGCTAGGAAGCCTTCAACTGCTGAAGACAGTTGTGTGGATGTCTCTGTAGCCCTGCTGCTGCAAAGTACAGCAGAATGTCTGGAATCAGGAAGCAATATCCAGCTCCTGTAGCTCCTCCTAAACATCCTTCACCTTCTCCTGCTTCTTGTCTTTCCTCTTCTTTATTTCCTTTTTTCTCTCACTTCACCTGAGCTACTTTCCTATCAACCAGCTTCCTTCTTGCTCCTTTAACCTCTCAGCTCCTCAGTGCCCACCTCCCCACATACGCACGGTGCCAAAAAGAAAAAGAGACAGCCAGAGACCTCTCCTAGCCGCATCTCCCTACAGCATCTATCCTGGGTCTGTAACACTCCCAGCAGGGCGAGAAGCAGAGAGGGGTGGAAAGATCAATTACTTTTAAACTTCTTTTCCAAAGGAGTTCTTTGAAGTGTTTATGCAAGAGGGTTAATGACTGCAGTTTCTTCTGTGAACTATTGATGCTATTTCTACTCATCCAGACAAACTGCACCCATCTCACAATGCCCAAGAACATGATGTAGTTCTGAGATGGTTGGTAGCACTTTAACCTGTAGCACAGCTGTGTCTATAAACAGTAATGTAGTACAATACCCCAAAGATAGGCTCAGAAAAATGCCCTTTCAGTCACTTCTGATGTTGGTACAGGAAATGATCTCTGGGGAGTCTGGGTCATGACATGGATTGCAATTCCAACAGAACAAAGATAGAGAAAATCTTGCAGGAAGCTACAAAGAGCTCTCCTGTGCTCCTGTGCCAACAAACCCATCCTGTCATTCCTCTGCAGTATTTGTCAAATGGTGGATGGGGTTCTGATCTAGGAAGGGATGAGTGGAAACAAGGTGAGTACAATGAGATGACAGCATTAGCAATGCCCTGTGGTTTGTCTTCTGCAGGGGTACCTCTGTGTGTCTAGAGTCCAGCAGCAAAGAAGGCGCTCACTGAACAGGACTAAGCAATGCTCAGAGGGTTGCAGCAACTCTGCTATGTGGACAGGCTATAGGAGTTGGGGCTGTTCAGCCTGGAGAAGAGAAGGTTTTGAGGACACCTTGGAGTGACCATCCAGTATCTGAAGGAGGCTACAGGAGGGCTGGGGAGGAACTATTTTCAAAGTCTTGTAATGACAGGATGAGGAATAATGGGTTTAAACTGACAGAGGAGAGACTTAGATTAGATGTCAGGAAGAAGTTCTTTACAGTGAGGGTGATGAAACACTGGCACAGGTTGCCCAGGGAGGTTGTGGCTGCTCCCTCCCTGGAGGTGTTCAAGGCCAGGTTGGATGAGTGGGAGATGTCCCTGACTGTGGTGGGGGGTTGAATTATCTTTGAGGTCCCTTCCAACCTAAACCATTCAGTGATTCTATGATTCTATGATTATTAGAAAATTTTGTCTAATCACACTGTTAGAAGCTGGTGACACTCCTTGTGTTGCAACTCTAACAGGATAAGCTCTGCCTTACTTTACAGTAGTAACACCACATCAAACTTCATAGCACTTAGAGGCCAGTCCCATGTTAACACAGCAATTCCAGAAAAGTTTGTGTTAAGAGTGAGAGATTTGGGCTTCCCACCATTAACTCAGCGACAATGTGAGTTGAAGTCCACACATCCACGATGCGTAAGGGTGAATGTCAGGTTAAACACCAGCCCTTAGTTTATGCATGTTGAATATGGATGCTCAGCTGCAAAAAGCTGCCTCCCTTAAGTCTCCATAGGCATCTTTCCTGCTAAGAAAAGGCTTTGCACTACTGAGTCCTGTAGAACAGGAAAGTTTTAAGAAGAATATTAAAAAAGTAAGTTATTGACCATTTAAAATTGCACTGATATAGAAGTTGTTAGATTTGCTTGACGCTTGCTTTCACATCCAAGCTCAATTTATTTATTTGTGAGTGCAATTAATTAAAAAAAAATTCTAAATGGGGGCCTAGCTGCTAAGTAGCCCGAAAGAAAATACCCTGGGAAATGTGTTATTTAGCTGATCTCTATTTATATTTGAATTGCTGCCACACAGAATGATGATGAAAATGTGTTTTTTTTTTCCCCTTCAGTATGCAGGTGAACATTGTAGTGATTGGTTTAGGCTTTAGTTTAACAGCACATGGAGGCTGTATCTTTCAGCTGGATACATTTATTTCAAGGTACTTAGAAGCTGACTTTTATGAGATTATTTAGGCAATGATTATTTTTGTTGAGAAATGTGTCCTTTATCCCTCTCATTCATCCACTGCTAAGATATTTCTGTTTGTCAGAATGCCTCCATTTCTGATAAATGACTGAAGACTGACTGCTACACTTTATTAAAAAGTAATAACAATTTTTGTACGCACCCTTCACATTGTAAGGGGGGGACCATGAATCAAAGGACACTGCCTGTCTGGGCCTGATAAATGCATCGTTTACCAGCTGAGGAGTTATTTAGGACTGGCTATTAATTTAAATCACATTTATCTTCTCCGAATGGGGGGAGGTTGCTGTGATAGGACTGCGAATGACCAATAGTGCAGCTAAGTGCACATTATTTATTACTACCGCCTGCAAAGCACTGCACAATATGTTAAAAAAACCCAGTGCCAATTACCATGGTTAATCTAGTCAGGGCAGTAACAAATTTCTTCCTAACACAAGCCAATTTCTACACTTGTACTTTTTAGTCTCTAGAAAGTCATTGTTTGCTCAAGATTTCTGATCGTTAAAACCAGAGTTATCCTCTCCTAAAACATGATAAGCAATACTCTTACGTCTTTCCTTCATTGTGAAAAAAGTGCCTTCTGTGGCATGTAAGAATGGGAATTTCTTGAGTGCAATAAAATAATCTAACTTATGTTTTCTACGAGATTTTCAAGCTGTCTTTTTTTTCATGAGGTATCCAAGCAAAGAGAGGCTTTGCTGAAGTTTAGGGAACAGTTATGTAGAGTTGCTCTGCCATCTAACCTTTTCAGAAAAATTCACACACAGAATTAAGATAATTCTGATGAAAACCATCATACAGAGGCCTTTATAAAACCCAGTGTATGAACTCAGCCTACTGTGTGTACTTATGAGATATAGACATCTATCCCTTGTTGCTATGGGCTAAGATAGTGGTTGTCAAGGCAGGTGCCTCTGAAATTTATAAGTGTAACTAAAATAAATGGGTTTTGAGGAACAGCTGCTGGTTGAACTAACAGCATCTGCAGTGGTGGATGGCCACCCCTTGAGAACTTATTGAGGACAAGAAGTTTATGAGAGGGACAGTATGGTCTCCATTGTGACTTATATGCCACATAACTGGCATTGAACAGCAGCATAGTGAGGCAGACACAGATGCATGGAGAAAAGAAGGAACTGCAGATGCTGTAACCACAGCTGTCCTTCCTCTTGCAGCAGGAGAATACAAGTTACTAAAAAAAAAAAAAAAAAAAAAAAGCATTACTTTATTTATCTGCAATCATTTACATCCACTCCCACCGTTATTGTTCCACACTGGTCACAACACAGGATTCCCTTGTAGCATTCATTGGAAATCTTTTTTCTTGATGCTGGCTGGTCATTCATCTCCAATAAATAAAACCTTTTTTTGGTTTGTTTGTTTTTACTACTGATTGTGAAAGTCTTCGTCATAAGCAGATATCTATGGAATTGCTCTCAACAAGAAGGACATCAAACTGTTGGAGAGAATTCAGAGGAGGCCAAAAAGATGCTCAGAGGGCTGCAGCAGCTCTGCTATGAGGACAGGCTATGAGAATTGGGGCTGTTCGGCCTGGAGAAGGCTTTGAGGAGACCTTGGACTAGCCTTCCAATATCTGAAGGGAGCCTACAAGAAGGCTGGGGAGGGACTATTAGTAAGGTCTTGTAATGACAGGATGAGGAGTAATGAGTTTAAACTGGCAGAGGAGAGATTTAAACTAGATGTTAGGAAGAAGTTATTTCTGGTGAGGATGGTGTGACACTGGCACAAATTGCCCAGGGAGGTTGTGGTTTCTCCCTCTCTGGAGGTGTTTAAGGCCAGGTTGGACAAGACCTTGAGCTACCTAGCAGGAGATGTCCCTGCCTATGGTGGGGGGTTGGAATTAGATGATTAGAGATCCTTTCCAACCTAAACCATTCTATGATTCCAAAAAGCAGTGTTTGGTAGTTGCAGCATCTACGGAGGCTGTATCCAGGTGGGGATTGGTGCTTTGTCCCAGGCATCCAGTGGCAGAACAAGAGCTGTGCCAGGGCAGTTTTAGGCTGGATGTTAGGAAGAAGTTCTTCACAGCAAGAGTGATTAGCATTGGAATGGGCTACCTGGGGAGGTGGTGGAGTCATCATCCCCAAAGGTGTTTAAGAGAAGGCTAGATGAGGCACTTAGTGTCATGGTTTAGTTATTGAGAAGGGTTAGGTGATAGACTGGACTCAATGATCTTAGAAGTCTTTCCCAATCAGTTTAATTCTGTGATTCTACGATTTTGTTTTATCCATACTTCATACTTTGACAAGTTTATCACTGCCTTGCTTGTCCACAATCCTGTAACTGTAACTATAACAGCTAAGTACCAATGTCTGGTGCCATTCAGTGCTATATATTAGTACTGCTGTTCTTGCACACTTGTTGCATCAACTCTCAGTGCAATTAAGGCATCATCATTAAAAGAAAAGAAAAAAAACACTAAGTGCTGTGTTTAGAGAAAGTGTTGGGGTTTCCATCCCATTAGCCTGAGAATGGGATGCAGATGTGACTGAGTTGGAAGGCAGAAGGGCTCTGCAGTGGGACCTTGACTGCCTGGACAGATGGGCAGAGTCCAATGGGATGAGGTTCAATAGCTCCAAGTGCGGGGTGCTGCACTTGGGCCACAACAACCCCATGGAGAGATACAGGCTGGGGTCAGAGTGGCTGGAGAGCAGCCAGACAGAGAGGGATCTGGGGGTACTGATTGATACCCACCTGAACATGAGCCAGCAGTGTGCCCAGCTGGCCAAGAGAGCCAGTGGCATCCTGGCCTGCATCAGGAATGGTGTGGTCAGCAGGAGCAGGGAGGTCATTCTGCTCCTGTACTCTGCACTGGTTGGATCACGCCTTGAGTACTGTGTTCAGTTCTGGGCCCCCCAGTTTAGGAAGGACATTGGGATGCTTGAGCGTGTCCAGAGAAGGGCGACGAAGCTGGTGAGAGGCCTTGAGCACAAGCCCTACGAGGAGAGGCTGAGGGAGCTGGGATTGTTTAGCCTGGAGAAGAGGAGGCTCAGGGGTGACCTTGTTGCTGTCTACAACTACCTGAGGGGTGGTTGTGGCCAGGAGGAGGTTGCTCTCTTCTCTCAGGTGGCCAGCACCAGAACGAGAGGACACAGCCTCAGGCTGCGCCAGGGGAGATTTAGGCTTGAGGTGAGGAGAAAGTTCTTCACTGAGAGAGTCATTGGACACTGGAATGGGCTGCCCGGGGAGGTGGTGGAGTCGCCGTCCCTGAGGCACTTCAAGGCAAGATTGGACATGGCACTTGGTGCCATGGTCTAGCCTTGAGCTCTGTGGTAAAGGGTTGGACTTGATGATCTGTGAGGTTTCTTCCAACCCTGATGATACTGTGATGCTGTGGAAAAAGAAAATAGGATAATTTTATGCAATTAAACCTTAAAAACCAAAAAAGAACAGAAATGTGAATAATGATATACACACACACCGTAAGAGAGGATTCACTCTAGCAAAGTGGTGTAAATATAGATCCTTGGAAGTCTGAATCATCTGAATTAAAGATAAAACCTTTCTTTTAAATTTTATTTTAATGGTGACAGCAATTAACTAACTGAATAATTAACAAGAGGTCATGCAGACTTTTCTATCAAGAGAATAGTTTAAGATACAATGGTGGGTTTTATCAGGTTTTAATTTTGGTGGTTTTTTGTTTGCTTGTTTGTTGCTCTTATTCAGCACATAACCAGAACTGATCCAGGACATTTTATTAAAAAGTGTATTTTCACAATTATTTCCTCACTCATAAAAGTCTCTACTACTCCAGAAATCTGCCTTTCTTACTGGTAAAAACTTCCTGTTTATACATCTGAGGATCTGTGGCATACTTTTGGAATCTGGTGCTGTAAGGGAATGTGGGTCTAAGTCCAATTCCTTGCTTTTGCAAGCAACCATATCATATAATCTTTTGCACTTATCAAACTCCACCTTAAAAGCAATTAGTTTTTTATTCCTTATCCTTTACACCTTAACCATGCTTGGGAAGCTCTTCCAGGGAATGATTACTATGCTAGATAAGATCCTTTCTTTTTTTCTAATTTCCAGCATAAATGTACTTACATATTTCCTTTCATGCCAAAACTGGTGTTTAGCTTAAATAATTCCCCTCCCTCTCTCGTGTTTATTCACTGACAACAATCAAATCTCCCTTAAGCTCTGGTTTGTTAGGCTAAACATGCCAACTTACTTTGGTGTCTTTTTGATATTCATGTATCAAATCTTATTACTAGTGCTTCTCTGTGTTGTTTCCAGTAGCAATTCATCTTCCTTTTAATATGTAGATGGTCGTCAAGATTAGGTTTTATTAGGGTGTTGCATGTTGCTATTAATGCTCTTCTATCCCTTCTGGAAATGTCTCTGTACTGTACTTCGGAAATATCTTTGCCTTTTTTTTCCCAGAGATGCAGTGTATTGGCATTTCACGGTCATATTGTGATCAACTAGAGAGTTTAGGTCACCCTCCTCTTGGTGATTTCTGACAGATGAGCTCTCATCTTATAGCAGAGTATTTGTGTTATTAGTCCCAGAGTGACTGACCTTGTACTTTGTGCTATTGAATTTCATCTTCTATTCCTGTCGATCTCAAGGCTCTCTGATACTTTCATTGTGATATCCCAATCCTTATTCATACTGATCCCAATCCTTATTCATACTGATGAGGCATCCTGGCACTGAATTTATCCATACATCTGTGCACTACTAAGATACCTAGCAGAAATATAGCTGCTGTCTTACTGAAATGTTTCAAAATGTGAGCTGGAGGAACTACTGTGGTATTCCAATCCTCTTTTTATGCACTCTGGTCACCACTCCCTTCAGTCAGCATTTTACACCCATTATATATCTCCTCTGACAATCTTCAGCTTCTCCAGCTTTACCAGTTTTACTGGTCTCTTTTTTGCACCATGGTTTTGATGTTTGATATCTGAATGTCATCTGTTTGTAGTATGCTAGAGATGCAAGGGTAGATGCTTGTGTTCTTTTGTGGATGTCTTTTGACACCTGATTTCCAAATCATCATCTTACAAAAGTGACTCAGGTCTTTCTGTGGATATAGAAATATATAAAACTGTCCTGGGAGTAGAGAATACAAATGGAATGGACTGCCAGGTGTAAACTTTAGCTTTGTATTGTCTGAGACAGAGCAGTGAAAGGAAATACAGACACTGAAGTTGAGCAGAAGTCCATGATTCAAATTCATGGCAAAACAAGAGCTCATTGCTTTCTAGCATGCCAATATGCCAACCTCCTTTCAAAAGCACAGAATAAAAATAATATTTTTAGGTAAAATATGCTGTCATATAGTTTTTCATAAGTCAGAGTTGTACAGATGAATATTCAGGGCAGGAAAATTTGGCCTGAAGAGTTTGCATGTCAATCATTTGCAGTGCAAATGATAGATCGTACCCATGTTGGGTCACTTCCACTTAAATTCACCAACCTCATATTTAAGCTGCGTTACACTAAAATATTTTTTGTGCCATGTTATAGCTAAGCATTTTGCTTTTTCTACAAACTGTAGAGAAAACCCTTGGTGCAGTTAATCCTCAGGCTCTGATTTTTCTCTGAGTAAAAGATACACAGCCACCTCCGGAGCTAAACAAAGATCACACTACTTGTTCTATTGCTTCAATTATTTCCTTTTACCGTGAAACATTTGTAGGAGTTCAGTCTGTGTTGCTTCCTCTGCTTACACTGCAGGTGTCCAAAAGACAGTCAGGCCTAATTATCCCATCCCACTTCAGACATCCTCACACCCAATTAATAATGTTCAGCGATGTATAAAGCTGAGTTTACATTAATGTAATTTTCTAACTTGATAAAGTGGTGCACATCTCAAACATTTTATGAGGAAATGTCACCGATTTATAAATAGTTGTGCTACCCAGGGAAGCACAGACTTGGAAAGGGAAAGGGCATGAGTGAGGGGTACAATCCTCTTTCTTCCCCCCTCCCATTTGTAGCTCCTAAGGATGCTCAAAGAGATTAAAACTTGCTCTTGCCAAATCCTGGGACGTGCAGCTATTGCTTGCTGTGCAAAGTGCAATACAGTCTAGGTTCAGAAAAAAAGTAGCTCTGGAACTTATTCTGCAGCCACTGTTATAAAAAAATGGAGAATTTATTTCTAAATAAGAAAACCAAAAAGTTTCAAGTACATCAGAATCAACATTTTTCTGTCAAAGCATATTCCTGATGCCATTTTTAAAGCCTGGGGCTCTGTAATACAAACATGCATGTGGGGAGCTGCAGAAAGGAAAGGTTCTAAATTCAGTCACAGTTAACAGATCAATAAAATTAAGATTATCTGTTACTTCAATCACAGTTAATTGGAGTTAATGCATGAATTGAATTCCACATTGCAGCTTTGGGCAGAGGGTAAAATGGTACAGAAATGCCCATAAAGAGAAAAGATGACATTTCAAAAGCAGCCACATGTCTTGCTGTTGAGCCTTACTTGCGTATGTATAGGTAAAGTCAACAAGATGAAGCACTACACAAACGTTCTTTGGAACATCATCTGTTTTGTGGTCATTGCTACTACATTTGTAAGAATCAGGACTCACTTTTATTTCATTTATTATCGTAAGATGGTACATTTCCAGAGCAGGATATTATCACCCAGTATAGTGCCTAGTGCACGTATATAACAGTAGCCACAAATACTTCTCCAAACCAGGACCTAAGTATGTGATAAAATTGGGAAAAAAGGAAACCTTTTAAAAAATGTAATATACTGAAGTACAAAGAAAGAAAACCATGGCTCTGTCTCCAAATATTTGCACAAAGAAATTAATTTCATCTCTGCTAGAAACATGGAGTGGGGTTAGCTTTTCTACAAAATAAGCTGAAAAAAAATTCGTAGATTTTGGTCCCACACTTTTGTTTTTTAAGAGGCAAAAGAAGCTGTTTTCTTTTTCATTTAAGCTCAAGGTGAAGGTACTACACAGGTAATTGCATGAAAACTTGAGGAGTTTTTGTTTCAGTCAGTGCCTACAGCTCTCCTGCTGCGTTTCCTGTGAGACGGTTTCGCCATACACATTTGCATTGTTCTTTTTGGGCTATGTTTGCAGACTATTTCTAGCTCACATCAATGCAATCCAAATAATCCTCAGAAGTTGCTTCATTATTTATTAGAAAAAGCAATCTGGCATGCAGTGTGTTATCGACAGCTGAAATCCAATACTCAAAGGTCACCAAAACAAATACCAGAAAGAAAAGGTGTTAAGGCAAATAAAAATACACCTTTTTAATTTTGACTGAATTGATTAAATAACAATTGAGTGGTGTCACAGGTCATAAGGCTCTGAGACATAAGGTCAGCTTAATAGAAAAGAGCCTGGGGCCATGTCACAGGCAGTGCTCTGAGGCCTAGCACTGAGGCCACATCATTGTGCTCACTCCTGCCATTACCCCATGTAGCCTGAAATGAAGAAATGCCTAAACAGAATAGAGAACAGCCTAAATGGACTAGTGCTTATTGCTGAGGGCTACCCCCTGAGTCAATGCCGTTTAGAACTGATTGCTTTATTTGAAGTGAGAGTACTGGGCATCCCTCAGTAAACATGTTATAAAATTCAATAGGTCAAGGGGAAAAAAAATAAGAAAAAGCCCCAAAACCAAACCCAACCCCACACACACTACCACCCCCCCCCTCCCCCCAACACACAAACCCAACCCAAACAAACAAAAAACCCCAAAGAACCACACAAAAAAACCCCAACCCACAGGAAAGCATTGCTATACCAGCAGTGCTCTATAATATATGTACATTTCACTACAGTTCCACACTTTGGCCCAGATATTTCAGGGCTCACATGACACAAGTAAAGCAGAAAGTAAAACACTTAAATATGCTGATATCAAATGAATTTCTATGGGATTTTGAGACAGAAGAACTGCAAAATGGCTTACATACACTAATACATTTATGCTAACAAGAATTAATACTGGAACACATCCACAATTATCTGCACTCTCCACTGAAGACTAAAGCATATCTTCCTATCCTGTGGCTATCTCCTCTAGCACTCTTCTCTCCACCTTCATTCCTATCTTGGACTGGCAAGACAAACAGTTGCTGCTAAAGTGTGCAAGAAAACTTCTCTGTTTAAGAAAGCTAATCTGGAAATGCCTTTTTCTGGCATGAACATATATAGACTGTTTTGATTCACTAATGCTCCAGCATCCGTTTGAAAATCAAATCCCACCACTGCTTGTTAGCTTTCAGATTTCCCATGGCAATGGTGTTATTAAATTTTGCTCTGATTTTCAGTCTAATCTTGCTCCCTCTTTAGGAATGGCTAAATTTCTGCTGATTCTCAGGACAGTGATTTTCATTTTCATTTATTATTTAAAATATAGTTTGGCAGGCTAGTACACTGACTTACCACATAGCTTGAATACTGGGAAATTCTAGACTCTTCCTGTCTCATTTTCATTTTCCAAAACTGGTCATTATCTAAGAAAGATATAAGATGATGCACTACAAAGCTGATATTTTAATATACTTATGCAGCTATTCACAAATTATAATTTTCAAATGCAAACCATATTTAAGGAAGTCAGCTATGGGATCAATTTGATGACAACAATCAGTGTATTATATAACTCTGCCATGAAAAGAATCACAGGATTGCAGGATGTCAGGGGTTGGAAGAATCCAAAGAGATTATTGAGTCCAGCCTCCCTGCCAGAGCAGGACCATACAATCTAGCTCAGGTCACAGAGGAATGCATCCAGACAGGCCTTGAAAGTCTCCAGAGAAGAAGACTCCACAACCTATCTGGGGAGCCTGTTCCAGTGCTCTGTGACCCTTACAGTAGAGAAGTTCCCCTTTGTGTTGAGGTGGAACCTCCTGTGCTGCTGCTCCTTGTTCTATCACAGGGAGCAGGTGAGCAGAGCCTATCCCCAACTCGTGACCCCCATCATTCAGATACTTATAAACATTTATTAAATCCCCTCTCAGTCTTCTCTTCTCCAGACTAAACAGCCCAGGTCCCTCAGCCTCTCCTCACCAGGCAGTGTTCCAGTCCCCTAATCATCCTCCTAGCCCTCCACTGGACCTTCTCCAGCAGATCCCTATCCCTCTTAAACTGAGGAGCCCAAAACTGAATGCAGATTCAGTTGACAATACATGATTTTTACCACATGAGAATTTGAGACTCTTTTTCACAGTATCACAGTATTATCAGGGTTGGAAGAGACCTCACAGATCATCAAGTCCAACCCTTTTCAACAGAGCTCAAGGCTAGACCATGGCACCAAGTGCCACGTCCAACCTTGCCTTGAACTGCCCCAGGGACGGCGACTCCACCACCTCCCCGGGCAGCCCATTCCAGTGTCCAATGACTCTCTCAGTGAAGAACTTTCTCCTCACCTCCAGCCTAAATCTCCCCTGGCGCAGCCTGAGGCTGTGTCCTCTTGTTCTGGTGCTGGCCACCTGAGAGAAGAGAGCAACCTCCTCCTGGCCACAACCACCCCTCAGGTAGTTGTAGACAGCAATAAGGTCACCCCTGAGCCTCCTCTTCTCCAGGCTAAACAATCCCAGCTCCCTCAGCCTCTCCTTGTAGGACTGTGCTCAAGGCCTCTCACCAGCCTCGTCGCCCTTCTCTGGACACGCTCAAGCATCTCAATGTCCCTCCTAAACTGGGGGGCCCAGAACTGGACACAGTACTCAAGGTGTGGTCTAACCAGTGCAGAGTACAGGGGCAGAATGACCTCCCTGCTCCTGCTGACCACATCATTCCTGATGCAGGCCAGGATGCCACTGGCTCTCTTGGCCACCTGGGCACATTGCCGGCTCATGTTCAGGCGGGTATCAATCAGCACCCCCAGATCTCTCTCTGTCTGGCTGCTCTCCAGCCACTCCGACCCCAGCCTGTATCTCTGCATGGGGTTGTTGTGGCCAAAGTGCAGCACCCTGCACTTGGAGCTATTGAACCCCATCCCTTTGGACTCTGCCCATCTGTCCAGGCGGTCAAGGTCCCGCTGCAGAGCCCTTCTGCCCTCCAACTCAGTCACATCTGCTCTTGTGCATGTATGCTCTTCCATTAAAGCAATTTGAATTGTCAGCAGTTGGAAAAAAAAAACACCTTTTTGTGTTATAATTGCTAGCCTATTTATTTTATGTACTTTTTGTCCCGGAAGAGTTTGCTTCCTTTTTGATCAATTTGTTTTAAGGAATAACACATGACTTCAACAATAATGTTTTAAAATGTAATTATAAAAACAGTGAAGTTCAGGATCTATTCTGCCTACAAATATCAAAACCAAGAGTTTTAATTAATGAACATCTTTATCAATAATAGTAAAGCTTATAAAGCACTCAAAGATACAGAAAATGTTTAGTACTCTTACGAAAAGAACAGTATTAGTTACGGAGACTGTATAAATATGTGCTTGTTTGAAGCCTGCTAGAATGTTTTGGTGAAAAGAACTAGGTTATAGGCTGTGGAAGGAAAACAGTGGTGATGTCTACTTCCCTCATAGGCTTGCTGAGGTGTATAAGAATGATAAAAACATAGATAACCACTCTCTCTTCTGCTGGGGAACTGGCTGAGCTGCATCTCTAACCTCACCCCTCTCTGCCCTTTCTTTTCTATCCACTTTGCTTCCTAACCCCCCTGGCCGAACCTCTATTCTTCCTTGGGACTGGGGCAAAGTTGAGAGGGGTAGGGAGAAGGTGCAGGGGTGGTTGAGAGCCTCTCCTGGGGACTCAGGTTTCTGGGAGGGGAGTTGTGTTTCTGTATTACCTTTTATCTTGTATATTTCTGTATATAACTGCATATACTGTAAATATCTGCTTGTATATTGTGCCAGCTGTAAATATAAGCTTCATTCATATTTCCAGAGCTGGCTGAGTCTAGTCTGGGTGATTTCTAAAGGGGAGGGTGGGAAGTGGGGGTGGGGAACACCCAAACCATCACAAAATATGAAGATGTTTTTTCCAGAAGGAGTCTCCTGTTGTGCATATAGTAATATCTCTGCATGCAGTTTTTAAGTATCTGGTCATAGAGAAAATGAGTTCCAGGACCAATACTTGCAGGAAATAAAACTTTAGTTATTAAAAGTCATTTTGAGAAATTGTTTTTCTGTGAAATTATTTCTTAGTTCTGTATGCTCCTGTAGTTCTTGCTGTGTTTTATGCATAGAAGAAGGCTGGTCTGCAGCCCTTAAAAAAAAATCTTCTAAAGTGATGATGTAAAACTTTCTTAAACTGGTGATATAAAATCTTTTAAACCGATACTGTGTTATCTACTATGGTGAGTGGAAAATGGCAGCAGGGAAAAAAACCAAACAAAACTATGTTAATGCACAATAAAAACACAGAATGTTCTTTCCTGTACATCCTGGACAAGGCCCTTCTGGGCAGCTATGGTGCTCTGAGGTAAAGCAAGATGTTCCACTTCACCAAACTCAGAGCCAGGCAAAAGTCAAGGAGTCGCTGTCAAGAAATGCTGATTCCAAAACTATCTGAAGGTCTTTGATCGTTCACACAATGGAAATAATGCAATATATGCTAGTTCCAAATGATGCTGGATTTTCAAAACTCTCATTCTTTGCAGGTTTCTTTAATGACCTTCTCATCTTCATAACAACTTAGAGACTGATCCAACAATTATACTTGCAAATCTTTGTAGAGAGAACTGAAACCTATGAACAAAAAGACTATGCATTATAGCCCCTTGCCCCATCTTTGGTTTCCAGGCCTGAAAGCACTGCTGTAGGAAGATTTTACTGGTTGCAGTTTTTCTGGATTCAGGCAGAACATGATTTTCTGATCCTCTTTCTCTTTCTCATTAGTCTCAGTCTCACGTGAAGAATGGGAACATGCAACTGCTGTAGATCATTTGTGACAGTTCTGTAGTCTAATCCAGCAGTCTTGGATTAGATTCTTGTATTAAATGCCTGAGTTTTAGTGGATTTGAGTACCTACTAGCTTAGGTTTACTGTACGAATGGGCAACAGGTGCTTGTACTTCTGTCATTTCATTGTTTGTTTAGACATACAATGTTAGAGTTTTTAAGTGGTTTTGATAGACTCTGGTGGATGATCAGCTTCAAATAAAAGGTCATGACTACAGCATGTATTCATTAGGCATCTTTGAAAGTGTTATCTTAAACCAGGTTTCATTAACTGAACTTCAGTATTTTTGGTTTGCTTATTTACATTTATTAACTGCACCATTTAACCTCTCACCCATTCCTTAGTAATGTATCTCAAATTACCTTTTATCTGAATTTGCATTAGGCTGGAAACCCTGCCTAATGGTAAGCTTTTGTGCTGAAATATAGGCATAAATGTTCTTAACTTTGACTTTTCAAGGTCTTATTCACCACTCCTATTTTAAAATCTATATTAGTTCATGTTCTTACTTGTGCCTTATCTGGCATCCTTCAATTCTACTTCATAGATTAAATAAAACTGGATAAATTCTCTGCAGTTTCATTCACTTTTTTTCTTCTCAGCAATTTAATCCAGGACACAAATGTCCTGCAAGTGGGTATAGTGTTAATAGGTGTTTGCATAACCTTTTCTTGAACTTCCCTAAGTTTTCCAATTACCTGAGGTAACTGAAAACCCACACATTTGGTGGTGTAAAGTATTTCCTTCCCCTGTTAGCAAAGTTGCTTTAAGCAGCCATGCATATTTCTAAAAACTCCAATTAAAAGCAAATGTTTAAATCATTGTTGACTAGGTTTGATAAGCACCATTTGAGTTTCAGTGGTAACTCTTACCTGGCTGCTCACAATTCCTTCTCCTTTCTGTTTGTGAAAAGTAGAAAGAAACAAATCTATTCTCCAGAGAGGGCCTTGTAATGCAGAAACCTTCTGTGAAAGCTCTTTCCACATTCTGTGCACTGCAAGTGCCATAAGGCCTGAGAACCTGCCATTAAAAGAGATGCAGGGCAGATGTACAGCTCCCTGTCGATCTCTTCCAGTGAAAATCCTACATACTCCAAATACTAAGCTGGTGTAGTACCTGTTACAGGTACCTGCCTAGGCAGTGCAAGAGTGGAAGCTGTGGTAAAACGGTCCAGAAGCACAGTCCAACTGAACTGGTACAATGACAGAAATATGTAAGTTAACAAAAAGTACAGCTGCCCCAGGCTGAACTGGTGGTTTAGCTCATCTCCTCGATATTTGAATAAGGAAGAAGAAAATTGACTGACATATACAAGGTAGAGACAAAGATACTTAAAAACTGCCAGATTACTCTCAGATTCAGTGAGAAAAGCAAATGTGTCATATTTACAACAATCTGCCTTATGGAAAATGCTCCCATTCCAAGCATGAATCATTAAGTGTTCCAGGTCTGACAACTGGGGAAACGAACCAGCCCTGCAGGAATGATGGTAGAAAACCATCATTATCAGAGAAGTATGTGAGAAGTACAAAATGGGGCCTCTGTATTTCAGTGCCTTGGCTTCCTGTTAGCACATGTGTAAAATACTAATCCCAGTTAAAAAAATGAAACAAGTATCCAAAAAATGTTAGCTATATTGTTTCATCAGTTATAAACAGTCTCTCATTTGTCACTAGCATTATTCTTTTTCTCACACACCTGCCATGATATTCTGCTATTTCTTGTCTCTGTTCTTTGATTTGTTGCTTTGACTTTCTTCTATTTGGGAATAATAAACTAAATCATAAATGAAATTAAGAAGCATCACATAATTCAGAGCCTGAATATTTTTAGCTGCACCTAACAGCTCATCTAGCTGTCTCCTGCAGGAATGGTGCTGGTTTCTTCTTGCCTCCAAGTTTGTTCCTAATTATGAGGAAACTTCTGACTTCCCTGGTCACAAATTCAACAGTGTTTCATTGTCTTGCAAGATGCCAAAGTCTGCTAAGTAACTGAGAGGCCCATCTAGGTATGCTTGTAATGTGAATAATTAGACACATTCCTATCCTCATATACATTAACAAATTAAAAAAAAAAAATCTTTTAAAACCTTTTCTAACAGGCCTAGTGGAAAGCTAGAACCTGTTTGAATAAAATATTCACTATGACTCCTTTATTTGACAAAAATTCCCAGACCATGACTTCCTTTCGTAGTTCAAATGTCAAGCATCCCTTCCACTGTGGTCAGGGTGGCATGCAGGAACAGAGGGAGACCCTAAACAGAAGTCTTTAGTGATGACAAGCCTGGTTAACTCAATGACCCACAGCATCTTTTGTCTCCCTTTCTCCCCAGGCTGGCTCCTGCTGATTCAGATGGGGGAAGCCAACTAGCAGAGCAGTTGCTCATGCATAGTCTAGGGAAAATGCTTTCTTCACCCCTGTGCATAGAGTGCAAAAGGCCCTTCAATTTCCTCTCTACTGTTTTTTGTCTTTTTTCCCTGATTGACTAGCTTTATATTGATTGAAAAGTCATTTCCTTTACCCGCTCTTCTGAAAAACAAAATAAATGTTTTCTCTGACCCTAGCTTGGATTTTTCTTTCCACAGAGGTAAAGAAAAAGTTTCCTGTCAATTTTATTGAAGGAAAAATTATATTGTTGTTTTGTAGCACTTTTTTTTTTCTCCCTACGTGTCAAAAGGGAGCAAATGATGCATTAAAAACCTAAAAGCTGAAATAAAGATTAGGTGTAAAGTGCTATTGATCCCTGTACAAAAAGAAGCTAAGACGGATTCCACTCCACTGTCAGCTTACATTTTCAGTAGGTTACCCAGATGCAAGGTTTGAAACTTCTATAAAGGAGTCTTTAAAATGTTGAAAGTATCAAATCAGATTCGACCAGACAGTAAAAACAACAATCCAAAAATGTCAGTGGTGCAGTTGAGCTACTGTCAGGCTGCATTGTCCCAGAAATTAATGTAGCCTTCTGCCTGAATATTTAAGGTACACATATGAAGATCCAGAGCTTTTAAAGCATGACTTACATTCTCTATGTGTACACACTATACATACATATGTGTGTATATATATGTTCAGAATCTGCAAGGTCTTAAGCAAATGATGCAAGAGTCATGGGATAAAGCAGAAGGAGGCTCTAGTTTTCAGTTCTCTAACTCGCTATTCATCCAAAGATTAGTATGAACATTTTGGAGGTTACTGAAGGCTGTAACAGCTATAATAATTCTAATGAGAAAACAAAATAGTATTGTAAGTCAGTATATTAGATTTTCATTAAACACTGCTTTCTTCTTCCTGAAAGACCCTTCTGCCATTCTTTTGTTCCAACCAGGAAGCTGGACAGCAGCTGAAAAATTGTATGATTTCATAGCAGAGTATATGGTCAAATGTCCTTCTTTTCTTACTGTTTTGATGTATTGATGATTATTAGGAATGAGCTACTCAAAGCAATTACACTGCTTTCTGCATCATTTGATAACTAACCCAAGCAAGTGAGTGTGCAAAGTGCAGTCAAATTTGACTGAGAACCTTTCGATTGTGAGTTGCACAAGCTGGAAAGACCAGAAACAGATAAATCTGAAGAAGGATTAGGCACCTGCTGATTAAATGCTATAAATTAAAAAGATTTCTGCAGAGCTGAGGCATTGGAATGAATTTCCTGATTCTTAGTAGGGCATCTTTATTAAAAAAAATACAGATCTTAATTTGTGGGGAAAAAATACAACAATGACTCCCCACCCCAAACACTCTCCCAAAAAAAAACCCCAAACAAAACCAACCAACCAAAAAACAACAACAATTAAGCAATACAAAACAAAACAAAACAACCTAACTAACCAATCAAAGAGGAAAAGAACAACAAATTAATCTAACTGAAAGCAGTTGATGAATCTTTATTGTAATCTACTACATGTTACATACTTGTGATGCAGAAGATGAGACTCTGCAACTCCACAAATGCTAACTGTAAGACATTGTTTTTAAAGCAAGGGAGTAAAATGTTTGAAATCATGAAACACTCATGACTGGGGCATTAGTTCAACAGAATGGGTCATGTCTAAAGATGACAGATAGTATTTGAGGTGTAGTTTTGTAAAGCTTATATCAGAAGAGGGAGAAAAACTCAGATGAGGTTTAAATGCACAGCTATTGGAAAGGGGAATTTGTAAGTGACCTGAATATTTGTACTAGAACCCTGAAGAATGAAAAAATACTTATTTGTATTAAAAAAAAAAAACAACTCTTCTGTGAGTTTGTGAAACTGATGAACCCTGGCTTCACACAGAGATTTACCTCTTATGTTCCCATTCCCTTTCTATTTGGAACCGTTGTCTTCATGTGCTCTTTTGCAACACAATGCACCCAGGTCATTCTACGCCATCCACATTGTACCTTAGGCAAACATATGATACTTTCAGATTGTCCCATTTCTCCTAGGTAGTTTCTGGCTTCTGACTAATCAAAAGGCAAAAGCTCTGTCTTTAGCTAGATCTTGGACTACCCCTGTCTTGTCCAGAGCTCTTCTGTATTTGTAACATAGCTGAACACAGGCCTAGTCCAAACCAAGAATTCAGAGACTCATCTGCAAAAGAAGCATAGACAAGCAGCTTGGAAAAGAACTTCATAAGGTTGACTTAAGAATACTCTTTCCATGTTTACTATAGGATTAAATGATGACCAGGAGCAGAGCCAATGATGTGGCAATGTCTTAATGGGTAAAAATAGCCCAGATAATTACAGACCAAAGAACCTGCTGCAGTGCCTTGAAAGAAATATTAGAACACGTAATGTACATTGTTATCTGTAATATTCTCAAGGATAGAAATATAATTTATTCTCATAAAAGTGAACCTGAAAGGTCTCTATTAGGTAGCCCTGTAGTCCAAAAGGAGCAGATCTTTCATGTAAACTGCTGTAGTCAGGATTGAAAATCCACACTCTATGCAGTTAGATGAGGAATCTAACTAATGTACTTTAGGACTGCTCCATGGTGCAAACTGAAGCATTGGAGGTTAGAACAATAAAAATCAGTCTTTACACCCAAGACTGAACTCCCCTATGTACTCCAGACCCTAGATGAAGGAGAGGAAGCCTGGAGGAGGGAACGCCCCCCACTGGTCAGTGCAGACTGGGTTAGGAATCAGTTATACAAATTAAACTTTAACAAGTCCATGGGCCCTGATGAGTTGCTGAGAGAACTGGCTGATATCATCACTCTACCACTCTCCATCATCTTTGCCAAATCATGGCAGACAGGAGAGGTGCCTGAGGACTGGAGGAGAGGCAATGTCACTCCAGTCTTCAGAAAGGGCAAGAAAGAGGTTCCAGGGAACTATAGACCAGTCAGCCTCACCTCCATCCCTGGAAAAATGATGGAGTGGCTCCTGTTGGAGAGCATCTCAAGGCACGTGGAAAAGAAGAAGGTTATCAGGAGTAGTCAGCATGGATTTACCAAGGGGGAAGTCATGCTTGACTAACCTGATAACATTTTATGACTGAGCGGGTAGATTCAGGGAGACCAGTGGATGTAGTCTACCTTGATCTTAGCAAGGCCTCTGACACCATATCCCATGACATTTTAGTGAGCAACCTCAGGAAATGTGGGATGTAAGACTGAACAGTGAGGTGCGTTAGGAACTGGTCACAAGATAGAGTTCAGAAGGTGGTGATCAATGGTGCCAGGTCCAGCTGGAGAGCTGTGACTAGTGCTGTCCCCCAGGGATCAGTGCTGGGGCTGGTCCTGTTCAACATCATCATGAGGGCACAGAGTGTCTGCTCAGCAAGTTTGCTGACAACACCAAGCTGGAAGGCTTGGCTGATACAGCTGAAGGCTGTGTGGCCATCCAGAGAGACCTGGAGAGACTGGAGAGCTGGGCACAGAGGAACCAAATGAGGTTCAACAAGGACAAGTGCAGAATCCTGCATCTGGGAAGGAAAAATAAACTGCACCAGTACAGGCTGGGAGGCGATCTGCGGGAAAGCAGTCCTGTGGAGAGGGACCTGGGGGTCCTGGTGGATAACAAGTTAACCATGGCACAGCAATGTGCCCTGCTGTCCAAGAAGGCCAATGGGATCTGGAGTGTGTTAGGAGGCGTGTGTCCAGCAGATCAAGGGAGGTTGTCCTCCCCCTCTACTCTGCCCTGCTGAGACCTCATCTTGCCCTGTTGAGACCTCATCTTGAATACTGTGTTCAGCTTTGGGCTCCCCAATTGAAGAGGGACAGGGATCTGCTGGAGAAGGTCCAGCGGAGGGCTGCAAGCATGATTAGGGGACAGGAGGACATGGCTGATGAGGAGAGGCTGAGGGACCTGGGGCTTTTTAGTCTGGAGAAAAGAAGACTTAGAGGGGATTTGATAAATGTTTATATGTATCTGAAGGATGGCCAGGAGGTGGGGGACAGGCTCTTCTCACTTGCTCCCTGTCATAGGACAAGGAGCAATGGGTTGCAGAAAAAGAGATTCCACCTCAACACAAGGGGAACTTCTTTACTGTAAGGGTCACAGAGCACTGGAACAGGCTTCCCAGGGAGGTCGTGGAGTCTCCTTCTCTGGAGACTTTCAAGGCCTGCCTGGATGAGTTCCTCTGTGATCTCTGTTAGATAGTATTGTCCTGCTCTGGCAGGAGGGTTGGACTCGATGATCTCCTTGGGTCCCTTCCAACCTCTAGTATCCTGTGATCCTGTGAAGAGATTTACTTGCTATGGATTAATGAATAATGAACAAATCGATTCAACTAGATCATATCTGCAATGATGTATCATTTGGTTGCTTACAGCAAAGCTTTCAGCCAGTGCTAAACTGTACTATATAATCAGAATAAGAGGCAAAGCCAGAAAACAGGCTGAGCTTGGTTTTGACTTTGGGATGAGTTGGCAGCTTGCCAACCTTGCTTGTAGAACTCAGGCTACTTTTTCTGGCTACTAATAATCCTGCCAAGCATCCAGCAACAAATTCCTTGGCTGCACTTTCCTGTATTAGACTTCACTTCTTCTGAATTGACTTAGACAATGTGATATCAACCATCAGATCCAGGCTATAAACTGAGACCAGCCAGTCACACATCTTGACAAAACAGCATATTGAATGGATAATCTAGAGATGAAAAAGCAGAAAAATCAATGAGGTTGTTAGAAATTGTCCACAGTTTTCAGATCTAACAATGCTCTTGATGCCCAAAGTTGCTTTCATACATCTTCAAAACTGCCTACATTAATAGTAACTGGTTTGTTTAGATGTTACTTTTAAAAACTAATTTCCTCAGACTACTATCAGTGACAGCAGCTCGATTTGAGATCAGGAAGAGAGACCTGTGAATCCATCCATTTTAACACACTGAAGGGAACTAGGCCTAGTGTTGGACAGCTGTGGGTGAATTTACATAACTGACAGCAAAAGTAACTCTCTGGTACTCTTAGGCTGATTATGATTAACTATATGAGAAAGATTTATCACTGTTGATCTCTAGCACACCTGCAACTGATGTGGAAAACTATACTGGTAAAACAGTAGCACAAACTTCAGTGTACAGGCTTTCATATTGCATACCATGAGTCACTGCAAGACTTCAGTAGAAGATTCAGTAACCACTAGAACTTGTATGTGTGTGTCTTTACTCCATAGAATTAGCAGTAACATGTTGTGTAACAATACCAACATATCTCCACTGGGCTTCACAGATATAGAATCATAGAATCAACCAGGTTGGAAGAGATCTACAACATCATCAGTCCAACCTATCAGACGGCCCTATCCAATCAACTAGACTATGGCACTAAGTGCCTCATCCAGTCTTTTCCTGAACACTTCCAGGGATGATGACTCCACCACCTCCCTGGGCAGCCCATTCCAATGCCAATTGCTCTCTCTGTCAAGAGCTTCCTCCTAATATCAAGCCTATACCCCGCCCTGCCTGGAGCAACTTGAGACTGTGTCCCCTCATTCTGTTGCTTCTTGCTGGGAGAAGAAATCACCTTCACCTGGCTACAACCTCCCCTCAGGTAGTTGTAGACAGCAATGAGGTCACCCCTGAAACTCCTCTTCTCCAGGCTGCACACTCCAGCTCCCTCAGTGTCTCCTCAGAGGGCTGTGTTCCAGGCCCCCCACTAGCTTCATTGCCCTTCTCTGGACATGTTCCAGTACTTAACATCTTTCTTGAATTGAGGGGCCCAGAACTGGACACAGTACTCAAAGTGTGGCCTGACCAGTGCTGAGTACAGGGGAAGAATAACCTCCCTTGTCCTGCTGGCCACACTGTTCCTGATACAGGCCAGGATGCCATTGGCTCTCTTGGCCACCTGGGCACACTGCTGGCTCATCTTCAGCCTACTATCTATCAGTACCCCCAGGTCTCTTTCTTCCTGACTGCTCTGCAGCCACTCTGTCCTCAGTGTGTAGCGCTGCTTGGGATTGTTGTGGCCAAAGTGCAGAACCCTACACTTGACCTTGTTAAATCTCATCCCATTGGCCTCTGCCTACCCATCCAGCCTGTCTAAGTCCCTCCGCAGGGCTCTCCTACCCTCCAACAGATCAACACCTGATCCTAGCTTGGTGTCATCTGCAAACTTACTGATGTTGGACTCAATCTCCTGGTCCAGATCATCAATAAAGATATTGAAGAGGACTGGGCCCAGCACTGATCCCTGTGGCACACCAGTTGTGACTGGCTGCCAGCTGGATGTGGCACCATTCACCACCACTTCTTGGGCCCAGTTCTTCACCCATATCAGATTGAATCTGTACCATGAGCCATCAGCTTGACCAGGAACTTGTAGTGGCAGACAGTGTCAAAGGCTTTGCTGAAGTCCAGATAGACTACATCCACAGCTTTCCCCACATTCATCAAGCAGTTAACCTGATCATAAAAGGAGATCAGGTTTGACAGGCAGGACCTGTCCTTCCTAAACTCATGCTGGCTGCGCCTGATCCCTTGGCCATCCTTTAGGTGCTTTGTGGTGGCACCCAAGATGACCTGTTCCATGACCTTGTGTTGCAGAAGGGAAATTAATTAATGTGAGATTATATTTTTCCAAAATTAATATTGTTTGTTAATTTTGGTGCTCAGAACTCTACCACCTCTGACCACTAATTTTTATAATATTTCAGTTCTTACACGGTCATGGAAACATTCTGTGCATAATATCTAGATCTAATAATAACCAGCAGTATATATATAAACATTTAATTGAACTAGAAGAGAAGATTCCCAAGGTCAAATGCCACTTGCAGTCGATATGCCACTTGCCCAGTAGGCGGACTCAAGCTCTTTCTGCTCATGGAAGAAGGCAGTGTAGAATTACAAAGAGGCATTTAAGCATTTACAGATTATTATTACCCACTTGCAGGGTTTAGCCACAGTCCAGAGAGCATCCAAACGCTTCCAGGGGACTCAGTCTTGTCGGACGTTGACACTTAATTCTTCCCAGCTTCTGAGGAAAGACGCAGACAATCTCTGACCTTGTCTCCTGGCTCTTCTAAGAAGGACTTCCAGGAGTAGAGGCAGGATGTCTTGCGATGTCCTTTCAGCACAATGCCACACTGACCACGCAGGCTGATCTCATGGTGGCATCCAGGGCCTGCTCCTGGTAACTCCCAGCAGTGGAGTTGACCAGGCTAACAATAAGGCAGTAGGCGACTGCAGCAGGCAATGGTAGAGCACAGCAGAAGAGCAGGGAAGCAAAAGCATGTTGTTTATCTGCCTATCTCCTTTTATCAATGTGGGCCGAGATTAATTGCCCTTTGGACACAGAATAGCCAATCAGGATGGCAGTTAGCCAAACCATGCCATATTAGGCAAAGCCACAGGCTCACTTTTCCCTAATTTGGGAAAAGCAGAGGCCTTGCACAAGGCAGGCACAAGCTAAGTGTGTGTACTTTGTTTACCCCAGGACCCTGGGCAGGCCAGACTCAGTGGCTACAGGTTTTTTCGTGTCCATTTCGTGCACTGACCTTTCTAGTGGAGCAGAAAAGCATGCCTAGGCATGGCAGGACATGTATAGGCCTATCTTGGGCCTATCAGGCCTACCACAACACCTTGCCTGGCACTGAGGTCAGGCTCACAGGTCTGTAATTTCTTGGTTCCTCCCTCCTGCCCTTCTTGTGGATGGGTATCACATTGGCCAGCTTCCAGTCTTCAGGGACCTCTCCAGTGAGCCAGGACTGTTGATAAATGATGGAGAGTGGCTTGGCCAGCTCAGCTGCCAGCTCTCTCAGCACCCTAGGATGGATCTCATCTGGTCCCATGGACTTATGAGGATCCAGGTGGCTCAGCAGGTCCCTTACTGCTTTCTCCTGGGTTACAGGGAGACTGTACTGGTCCCTGGCTCCATCTGCCAGCTCAGGAGGCCAGTTGTCCTGGTGTTGATGAATAATCTGAGTAGCTGTACTGGTTTGAAGCTAATTGGAATATTTTAATGAGATAAATTAGATTATTGGCTGTGAAAAGAAAACTATATGATGTCTATTTCACTCATAGGTTTCCTGAGACATCTAAAACCAAGAACACAAATACAGATGAGTCTCTCCCTGGCTTCTGCCATATTAACTGCTTCTGCCTGACCCTACACATAACACTAATCACTTTGATTCTAACCCCCTTGCCAATTCTTCCAACTCACCTTGCATGTAAGGCAGGCTCTGAGATAATGGAGGGGGGTAGAAAGAAGGTGGAAGAGTGATTGGGAGCCCCTCCTGGGTGCTCTGGTTGCTGGGAGGGGTACTGTGTTTCTGTATTGCTTTTAACTTGTATGTAACTGTATATAGTTGTAAACAATTGTCATATATTGTAAATAACTGCTTGTATATTGTGCTAAGCTGTATATATAAAGCTTCAGTCCTTAATTTCCAGCTGGCTGAGTCTAGTCTGGGTGAATTCATTGTATGGGGGGCAGGTGACACCTAGAACCACTACAGTAGCACACTCAAGCAACCAGTGTTTTGATAGTGCCATTGGTCTAGGAGCATGTAGTAACTTCCATTCATATATACAGGAAAGAAGGCTGACAATCTTAAAAGAGCATGAAAACACAGGGAACAACAGGCATATACTGAATTTTCAGATATGACCACTCTTGCCACTTTTAACTGTGTTGTAGCTAGTTCTCAATTTATACACAGAAGCAAATGTGTACCAAGAACTGAGTTACTTTGGGAAGAGGATCTTTGTTGCCTGCCTGATTTCATGTCTATGTCTCCTGCATCAGATTTTTAGATTTTATTTTTGTCTTCTGAATTTTACAGAACTACATCTCAGCAGCTCCCTATTATTTTAGATCTTGTCTCTTGCATCATACCTATGATTTCTTCCACAGACTCTTTCACTGAAGCTCTGCCTTTGGAAATGTTTAGCATCAACAGTGTATGAAGAACATGTGTAGCTTGATAGTTTTTATTTAAAGTACACTCACAGTGTATCTTACACTGTTCACAATACCCTATATTAATTACACTGCTATATATCCCTTTGTTATTTTTAATGCAGTCCATGTATGACATACCTGGAATCTGGCAACATCTACTTTGTGTGGGTTTACATACACTAATCTAGAAGCTTAATTATGAATTCTTTCCAAAATGTCCTGAAAGAAGGGCATGGCCTGTACTTCAGAAAAGACCTAAGCAAACATTAATAAATCCATTGTTGCTGAATGACAGAACTGTTTGTCTTATGTTTATGCTGTAAACATCATAGATCATATATTTTGCAAAATATGCAGTGTCTGGGCAACAAGAAGAACTTTCTATCACTGGCTATAGAGTCCTGTGGCAGGGGGACCCTCTGGAGGGAGAGGCAGATTGAATCTTCCTTGGCAACAAAAAAAAAATGGGTCCATATGGAATAACATTCTGGGTGCAGGAAGGAAGATGGAGGGACACAGTCTTATCTGTCACACCGTTGGAGCTGTGAAACTTGAAATAATAGGTCAGGAAGAAGCAGGCAGCAGAGCTACATGTGAATCCGTGAAAACACTGAGGCTGCTGTGTGGAAACAAGAGTGGAGGAAGGGACTATTCACTATGTGACAGACTGCACGACCACACCATAATAAAACCTAAGTGAAGAGAAATAGGACTTTGTTTCTTTCTGATATGCTCCAAAGACAAAGGCAGGACACTTCCAGTTCTAGACTTTGGACTCCATCACAGTGGCTGTGCTTACACATTGAAAAGTTTGCTTTTCGGTATTTAAGATTTGCCCCTTGTCAGGCTTTATGCTTTCTCTGTCAATAAGGATGAACATAAATAAGGGTTTAGATAGCACATCACAGCCAGCAACTGAAGTACTTCACAATTTGTTAAAACAAAATAGTAGGGAAAGCCTTCCTTGTCTCTAAGGAAGAATACACACAGTGAAAATAAATCCAGCATAGTGCAAGTAATTTGTTATAAATATTTTAAGTTGAAGTAGTGATGAATATTCATTGACTAAAGAACAAATAAGGACTATTTTAAAATAATTCTTCCTTTCTTCTGAACTCATTGTTTTCTATGCAAGCTATTCCTAGAACTTTGCTTTTCTGTTGGTTCTCAAAACATAAATGACAAGGCAGGTCACATCGAAGATGATCGCCATGGGTTGTCTGCTGTATTTTAAGCTTATTCCTACACCATTAATATACTGATATTATTATAAGTCATGTGTGAGGAAGAGCCTCTGCTTGTTGAATTTATCCTTAGTTTGTATGTTGCATCTCCTTTAAAAAATAACAAAAGAGCTTGGTCAGATGGCATTTGATGGAAGGGACTAATCCTGGTTATTCTTGAAGCGGCTTAGACTCCTGCAAGAGGAAAAGACTGAGAGAGTCACGAGGAGCTTTGAGTGTGTAGTGTGAGATGCATCTAGGGGAACAGGAAACAAGCATATTCCTGAGAGTAGCAGGAAAAGAGGCTTCTTAGAGACTTAAGGAATGATGAATAATTTGCCCCAGGTCAGCAAGCCACTGAGTTGAGTTAAAGCAGACCTGGAAGCAAGGACTTGTCCTGCAAGGACAGAGGGAGCAGAGAAAGATTTCTTTTCAAACCTTTTTCTTTCTGCTGAGTTTTCTCAATTTTAAAAACAAGGGTGCTGTCATTCTTGATCATATAAAAGATTTCACTTGACTTCAAAAGCCTTTTTGATCTTTTTAGGGGCAGAGTTGTTTTATTCCAATGAAAAACGTATTCTTACAGCGTCTTCAGATGATCAGTGGTGTTGGTGGACCCTTGCTACTGCTGATTGAATAAAAGGGAAAAATATTCCGCTTTTGGCTGAAGGAAATGAAATAGGGGCAAAGGTACAAGAAAAGCTACAAGAAAAAAAAAATTTAAAGACAAGAGAGATCAATTTTCTGGAAAATATTGATTGTAGAGAGAAAAAATAAAACTACTGAAAGTGTGCTCTCTGAGAAGGAAGGGAAGGGGAGCCTAAGAAACAGACTGCAGAAATGTAAAAGGAGAATAAATGTCCATAGGAGACCTCTATTTTTAGATCCAAAAGAATACTGTCCCAGCAACAAAACTATTAACTATATTTTTTTTAAACTGAAAAAGAGTAAAAATAAAAACAAAGATGGCACTGAAGACATTTGCAGCTCTTTCCATATTAAGACATTCTTCTTCAGAGGAGCCTGCCTGAGGGTTCACTCTCTATAACACCTAGCATTTGTTTATTCACACTGACCTAATTTTCAGAAAGCTTTAGGTTTTCATGTGTATAAGCAATTTATCATGAATACATGAACTGGAATTTGTCATGCATGTACAAGACACAATTGTGGAAAAAATTTGTCTGTGGAAAAGATGTGTCATTAAGCCATTAAAAGATTCTCGCACACAATGCCTTGTAAATCAGACCAAACCCATTTAAATACCAAACTGTGTTAATGCTTTTATGTGTAAAATAAGTAAGCATGTGTTTATTTAATTTCAGACAGCCAATCCTTTTTTCTTGTCTACATTTAATTTTTTTCTCTTGCATCAAGTACATATAGTTTAACACATTTAGACAGTGATTCTTCAGATGGAGAATCAAATGCTACATCAAAGCAGACACAATGCATGCATTTAATGGCAACATTTTGCGAGTGCATTAGAAGTAATAACTGCTCATGAAATCAAATATAATGAAACTTGGAAAAAAACATAGAGTAGCTTTAATAAAGTATTTGAGCTGCGAGGAGAAGTATTTAAATTTATAATCAACACATACAAACAAATCACTCGCCAAATTTCATAATATTGTGGTGCTAAGCAAGCTAATTATACATATTAAATATTATTAAAATATCATTTTTCCTTTGAAGTTAGCACATTTGTATTAATACAACTATCAAAAGTGAAAAAATATAAAAATGCAAATAACTCAAACATGCACAATATAAACTACTTAGTCTTTCGGATGCTTGGACTTTGTGCTGAAGACTACCAGTGCACAGCAGAAAGCTTCTATTTACAACAAAACAGTAGAAATACAAAGGTCAGAAAGAGATCTGACTTCCAAGAAATCAGAGAAGAGACATTTTTACAAGGGCTTACATTGATAAGATGAAGGAGAATGGCTCTGAGCTTGAGCAGGGCAGATTTAGGCACATATTAGAAAGAAATACTTTACAGTGAGGGTGATGAGACTCTGAAAAGGGCTGCCCAGGGAGGTTGTGGATGCCCCCTTCCTGGAGGTGTTCAAGGCCAGGTTGGATGAGGCCTTGAGCAATCTATTCTAGAATGAGATGCTCCTGCCCATGGCAGAGAGGTTGGAACTAGAAAATCTTGAAGGCCCCTTTCAACCTAAACCATTTTATCAATCTGTGAATCTATGAATTTCAAAGATTTAGGTTCTGAAGTCAACAAATGAAGAAACAACCTTTCACTTTCACTTCTTTAGAGCCAAAATATATCTGTCCTACATTCACTGAATCCATACTGACATAAACCTGAGGAGAGGCACAAAGTGCAACATTCTGGTATTGCACACATAGAACTGAAATAGTGAAACTATCAAACTATTGACTGAATAGGATATATTTTTACAATAATTTGTTATAAAAAATACAGTTGAAATCCCTTCCAACATTCAAAATATGTAATCAAAGTAATCAAGGTATCTTAAATTTGCTATACCCACCAGAAGAATAAAAGTAAGATTTGACAAACTGGATTTGTAGTATTAAAAATTTGTTTACTTCGAGAAAAATAAGTATTACAAGGACTAGCTACAATTTTGTGAAGTATGTCACTAAAAGTTCACTTTAATTATTTTGCTGAGTCTTATTTCTTCAAAGGCAAACTTGGTCATAAAATTTCATATAAATTATATATATATATTTCATAGGAAATAGGGAGCAGTTAGCATTCTCTTTTCTTCTTCCTTGAGACAAAGAGGAACAGAAGAGAAGTATTACATCTGAAGAACTGCACAGACAGCATGTTCTCTTCCAAGCAATCAAAGACTTTCACTTATTTTCATGGAATTCATAGAATCATAGAATCAGTCAGGATTGGAAGGACGATAAAGATCATCTAGTTCAAACCACCCTGCCATGGGCAGGGACATCTCACACTAGATCAGGCTGTCTAGAGCTTCATCCAGTCTAGTCTTAAACACTTCCAGGAATGAGGCTCACCTCCCTCAGCAACCCCTTCCAGGATCTCACCACCCTTAAGGTGAAGAACTTCTTCCTAACATCCAGTCTGAATCTACCCATTTCTAGCTTTGTTCCATTCCCCCCAGTCCTAGCACTACCTGACATCCTAAAAAGTCCCTCCCCAGCTTTCTTGTAGGCCCCCTTAAGATACAGAAAGGCCACAATAAGGTCACCTCGAAGCCTTCTCTCCAGACTGAACCACCCCAACTCCCCAAGTTTCTCCTCATAGCAGAGCAGCTCCAGCCTTTTGATCATCCTCGTGGCCCTTCTCTGGACACCTTCCAGCACATCCATATCCATCTTGTAATAGTGGGTCCAGAACTGGATGCAGTACTCCAGGTGGGGTATCATCAGTGCAGAGTGGAGGGGGAGGATCACTTTCCTTGAGCTAATTGCCTCATTATTCATGCATATATCCTGTATAGGTGCTCATCAGTCCATCCATAGCTATATGAAAGTTAGAAACAGCTTTTCTTATTAATTCAGCTAAAGGGCATCACAAACTTTAGACATTCCATCTGCATTGGTATGATTTCACCTCTAGAGAAACATCTCTCTTCCTCCCTTAATACAATATTTAAACTTTATCTAGTTGAACAGGGCAGACTAAACCAGACCCCATGATCAAATAGAAGGTTCCTGACAGTATGGGAGAGAAAATAACTATCTGTGGAAAAGGGATGAGATTCCCATCAAGAGGAAAGAATGCCTGAAGAGGTCTCATAAACTTGAAAGCCCAAATTTACATATTTCTTTCACTTCCAGATTAGGTAAATATAGCATATACTTTCTTTACCTGATTGTACTAAACAGTGTTGAGGAAAGGCTAACAAAGAAGGTCAGCTGAGCCTCTCTGTCTTTTTCCCCTGTGACTCTTTCAGATGAGGTTGTGATGGAGTCATCATCCCTGGAGGTGTTCAAAAAAAGTGTAGACATGGCACTTTTGAGACATGGTTTAATGAGCATGGTGGCATTGGTTTGACAGTTGAACTTGATCTTAAAGGTCTTTTTTGAACTAAAACAATTATATGATTTTATGATCTTTTGTCTTTGTAATGACAGTGCTACCATGGTTAATATCTTTATATTCTCTTACAAAAGTTTGAACAAATAAAGAAAAGATATTCTAATATGTAAAGCCCAAGCTTAATTTTATAAACTTTTTCACTTAGAAATGGGAAAAAAATGAAAAAAATAAAGAAAAAAACCCCTCTTGTGAGTGCTAAAGTCTGTTTAGGATTTTGTAAAGGAAATTCCCTTTGGAACTCCTGCAGGTCACCCATATTCCCATCCAAAACTGAACAGCCACCCTTGACAACATATGCAAATGCACATCACTGATTTGAATTTTCTCAAAGCCTTTTAATCTGTTGAAAAGCTTGAAATTTTCCCTTCTGTTTTCTGTTTCATTTTGTGAGAATTGCTATTCAAAATGTTCAGTTTCCATTGGACAGTAAAACTGTCTTCCAAGCTGTCACTTAATGACAAGAAAGAATACATCTTGCTCAAGTTAAAATACTTTTATGTTAAAATATAGCAAATGTTGACTAAAGGTAACTGTTCTTTTAACATGTTAATCCACAGCATGAGCTTTTGTGTCTGTATTTCTCTGATGAAGTCAGTTGAGCAATGCCAATTTGTACTGTCAGTGTATTTTCTGCTATCTGAGAGGAGCAAGAAAGTCTTGCCCAGTCAAAGGATTTCAGCTTTTATATAACTATTTTAAAGGCCTAATATTTTATCTTCATATAGGTCTTTCATTACTTTATATAAAAGTGTTTGCTAAATGAGAAGGTTTTTTTTAATACCTGTAACACTGAAATACTTGGTGTAAGAATTTAAATGAGAAATATATATTTTTTTTTTTAACTGCCTTGCAGCTATTGCTGTTCAAGAGCTTCATGGACAAGAATTTAAACATAATTGTGTTGAAAATTAAGCATATAAAGGTAGTAAAAAATGAATTTCCATGGAAGAATAGACGAGGGGACACAGTCTCAAGTTGTGCCAGGAGAGGTATAGGCTGGATGTTAGGATTAAGTTCTTCACAGAGAGATTGATTGGCTTTGGAATGGACTGCCCAGGAAGGTGTTGGAGTAGCCATCCCTGGAGGTGTTCAAGGAAAGATCAGATGAGGCACTTGGTGCCATGGTCTAGTTGATTGGCTAGGGCTGGGTGCTAGGTTGGACTGGATGATCTTGGAGGTCTCTTCCGACATGGTGGATTGGTTGATTCTATGATTCTAAGTTCATTCTGTTGTGGTTTTGCAGCATGATTTGGGTTTGGTTTTTTTTTTTTTTTTTTTTTTTTTGGTGTGTGTTCATTTGTTTGGTTTGGTTTCTTTTACACTGTCTACCTGACACTGCTTAGAATGGAATGTATGATCTATTGACACAACATATATAGAATTCTGTCTTATTATCCAAAGGACAGTGGGGACTTAAGACTCTAGGAGGAGCACAACACAACTCTGTGTTTTGAGGCACAAAATAAACATGCAAGAACTTTCAAAGCACTGTATCTGATGAATGCATCACATATAACTTCTGTGGTACAAATGTAAGCATCTGCAGGTAGCATATTCAACTTCTAATAGCCAAAGAGGAAATAAAATTATATTGCCACTAAATTGTACAGTCATGCACCTGGGAAAGAACAATCTCATGTGTCAGTATAGGCTGGGGACTGAACTGCTGGAGAGCAGTGAAGGGGAGAAGGACTTGGGAGTCCTTGTGGATGGAAGAATGGCCATGAGCCAGCAGTGTATTCTTGTGGCCAGGAAGGCCAGTGCCATTTTGGGGTGTATTAGAAGAGATGTGGGAGGTTCTCTTTCCCCTCTAATATGCCCTGGTGAGGACTCACTTGCAGTATTGTGTCTAGTTCTGGGCCTCTCAGCTCAAGAAGGACAGGGAGCTGCTTGAGAGAGTCCAGTGCAGAACCACAAAAATAAGAGCCTGAGGGAGCTGGGGCTTTTTATCTTGGAGAGGAGGAGGCTAAGGAGTGACTTCATTAATGTTTATGAATATGTTAGGGGTGAGGATGGAGACAGGCTCTGCTTGGTCATGCCCAGTGACAGGACAACGGGTGGATGTTGAGGCACAGGAGGTTCCATGTAAACCCAAGGAAGAATTTTTTCCCTGGCTGCCCAGGGAGGTTGTGGAGTCTCCCTCTCTGGAGATATTCAAGAACCATCTGGATGCATTCCAGTGTGATATGCTCTAGGTGATCCTGCTCTGGCATGGGGGGTGGACAAGATGATCTTTCAAGGTCCCTTCCAGACCTTGGAAGAGAGAGTGATTTGCCCTTGGAATGGACTGTCCAGGGAGGTGGTGGAATCACTGTCCCTGGAGATGTTCAAGAAGAGACTGGATGAGGCACTTAGTGCCATGGTCTATTTGACTGGGTAGGGCTGGGTGCTAGGTTGGACTGGCTGATCTTGGAGGTCTCTTCCAACCTGGTTGATTCTATGATTCTATAATTCTATGAAAGTAATCTGCATATACATAAATAATGTAAGTGCTTTTCTTGCCCATATTATATATTTTTTTTTCCTTTTTCAAGGTCCCTTCCAGACCCTGATGTTCCATGATTCTATGAAATACTGTCTTTACATGCTTCTGCAACCTCTATATCATAGTTAAGGTACAGTTACAGCTAAGGACTAGCTTCACTACTGACCTTTTATGACATTCTGCAGAGCTTACTGTCAGCACTACGAGCTGCGAAGTAATGGAAACAAAACCCAAAAACAATTCCCAAACCCAGATTGGTTTCTAACCACATATTAGCTCAGCCATGTTATGTGATAAAATGATGCAGTATACATTTTGCACCTGTAATTATTTCCCATTAATACCTACACAATCTTTCTAACACTCATATTAGTCATACCCATATTTAAGAGTCAAGATTTAACTTTCTAAACACTGTAACAAACCCCAAAACTATGCTGGCTTAAAATTCATTTAAATACAGTCATGTGAAAAATTTAGGAATGATTTTCAGATATCACCTGTCTTTATAAATGCATTCTGACTGTCTGGAAGAAAAATGGACTGCAAAGAGCCAAATACATACAGATACACTGCAAAATGTTTGAACTGAAGTTTTTAAATTTCAAAGTGGTCAGATGCACAGGGTTCACTTTTTCTCACAGAAAACAATGTTGACCACTGCTAGAAATTGAAAGAAAACTCTGAAAGAGTAGTAAGGTTACTCTTGTAGCATATAGTGAGTAGTAATAAAGAGTTTTGAACTTAATTTCTGTGGTGATTCAACAGGTTGTACCTGGTATTAATGGCACCTTTAAACACATTGATTGATTTAGATGAGCTGGGGCCAAATTTCAGGGGATGGGAAAAGTTCATTAAGAGCAAGATAGGATTTATTAATACACTGAATTTCTCCCAGCTACACTTTGATCACTGGCTTAAACTGATGTTCTTGGCGTGAAGAAACATATGCTAAAGAAGATCTTGTCACACAGGACATCTATAATTAAAGAAGATCTTCAATGAAAGCATTTCACAACACCTCCATTAAGCTTTGTCATACTGCAAAAAGAACATGAGCTTCTGTGTAAAGAAAAGTTAAACAATTGTCAGCTGAAAGCTGATGAGGGTTTTATTGAATACTTGTATTACTAATGCATGAAGAGGTATCAATGCAGAGCACAGCAGATACAATCATTGCTTTTAATCATTGTGCAACTTTTATTACCAATGAAATTACTAAACAAAAAGAGGGGGATAGATTTCCTTTACTGGTAGACGTAGTTTTATTTCAGGAGAAATCAGTGACTTAGGTCACCAAGTTGTCACTGATCCTAGCACCAGAATCAATCATCTCCACATGAAGATAAAGGTAGGATTACTGTCCTGAAGACAATACAGATTAGGAAATTCAAACCCTAGATGAGGTCACACAAAGGTTGAAATATGGATAACCATTTTCAAATCTTCCCAATTAAAATTATATGATGAGACAGTTACAAGAAAAAGGATAGCCTATGTTTATATAATTTCTAAAGGAATGCATAATAATAGCAATAAAGAAATACACATTACTTCAGTTGATCTGTGTTGCCAACTAACAAAAAGCATTATTACAGTTTTCATACTCCTACTGTTCAAACTCATGTTAACGCCTCAGTGAATGTATCTCGAGTTCAAGTATCCACATCACTGAAAAGTATTTTTTTGAAGTTTGGATTCATTGTAGGCTGGGGAAGAGACACTGTTGGTAGGTTTGGATCAGAATACTCATGTTAGTTCTTGAATTTTTGAATTAAAAAAAAAAATCTGATTTTTGAAAGCCTACAAGGACGATTGCTTCTTCCAGTAGTTAGTAGCTTTCCTCTCATCAACAGAAGTTGAAAGAGAAATAAGATATTGTTCTTGCTCCAGAAGGATAGCTTTGATTATTCTTTCTGTATTCATGAAGTGTTCCAGATAATGGTACTTTTCTACTTTTGTATATCACAGTATTACAGTATCACAGTATTATCAGGGTTGGAAGAGACCTCACAGATCATCAAGTCCAACCCTTTATCTCAGAGCTCAAGGCTAGACCATGGCACCAAGTGTCACGTCCAATCTTGCCTTGAACAGCTCCAGGGACGGTGACTCCACCACCTCCCCGGGCAGCCCATTCCAGTGTCCAATGACTCTCTCAGGGAAGAACTTTCTCCTCACCTCAAGCCTAAATTTCCCCTGGCGCAGCCTGAGGCTGTGTCCTCTCGTTCTGGTGCTGGCCACCTGAGAGAAGAGAGCAACCTCCTCCTGGCCACAACCACCCTTCAGGTAGTTGTAGACAGCAATAAGGTCACCCCTGAGCCTCCTCTTCTCCAGGCTAAACAATCCCAGCTCCCTCAGCCTCTCCTTGTAGGGCTGTGCTCAAGGCCTCTCACCAGCCTCGTTGCCCTTCTCTGGACATGCTCAAGCATCTCGATGTCCCTCCTAAACTCAAATGGCTCAGTGTAGTACATTTGTGCCTTTTTTAAAACGCTGTTCCCAATGATAGTTCTAAGACAGGTAGCTGACAAGCTTGTAAAAATATGATTTTTTTTTTTTTTTTTTGTGACTAGTTTAAAGTAGTTGGGATTTTTGGTGGTTTGGGTTTTTTTTGGTGTTTTTTGTTTGGTTGGTTGGTTGGTTGGTTGGTTTGTTGGGGTTTTTTTGGGAGGAGAGGTGGGTGGGTTGTTTTGGGGTTTTTTGTTCATTTGAATTTGTTTGTTTGGCTTGGAGTTTTTGTTTGTTTTTGGGGTTTGGTTTTTAGTTTTTAATATTAGGGTCCATACTGTTGCATGGTGGCACTTGGTGCCATGGTCTAGCCTTGAGCTCTGTGGTAAAGGGTTGGCGGTCTCTTCCAACCCTGATGATACTGTGATACTGTGATGTACCACTGAAACCATTACCTGCAAGGGTGACTACATCTAAAGGAGGAGTCTACTGACCTTGGGTACTGGAGAGTCCCACTTTTAGAACTTTGTTTTTCAGACTTTCATTTGATTTTTTTTTTTTCACTAATATAATAGGTTTATAAAATGACTTTTAGAATGCTAGAATGTAGTCCAGAACCTGATTCTGTATATATTGTCTACTCAGAGGCTCTTTAATGAAAACACAGAGACATCATAGCTCTTTGCCTACAGGTGCTGCTGAAACATTATCCCTTGGCAACAAGAAGGGAGAACAGAGTGGTTTGTGTGCTTTACAATTGCACCTAGAAATCTGAAGTCAAAATGTACAGAATAGGCAAAGATCAAGGTATATTCTTTTTTTCTTTCATTCATTCATTCAGTTCTCTGAGTCAACAGAACTGCGAAGAGCAGGAAACACACTTTCATTCATTGCTGGTTTTCACCTCTTCCATGCTTTTCTTGATGACTCTTTTTCTGTCTGCTCCTGTTTAATTTACAGGTTTTCTCAAGTACACTCATTTTCAAAGGAACACCCACCTGGCTTCCATTTTATGTCCTCAAATACTGTGATGTCAATAGACCCTGTCTACTCCCACCTGTGCAACTTCTTATGCACTAGGAATGGCAGATCATAGGCTAAATGATCTGCCATTCCTAGTGTACAAAAGAACAAATGCAAAGGCTAAATGAAAAAATATTGTAATTCTAAGGGATAATATCACATATTTGAGGTATGTATTGTGAAAGGTCAGGAAGAAGCAAAATCACACAGATGCATTTCGTCTTTCTCAGAGAACTCCTGTTCTCTGTCCATTAACAATGTAAATTTCTCTCTGGTTTTCAAATGACATCAAAAAGAATTCTTTTAAAAGGCCAGTTATGAGGATTCATAAAACCTGACATGGGTGCTGCAAGACTTAAAAGTGTCCTGAATCATTTTAGAAGTTTGCAAATTTGAGCTAACGCCAACTGGCTATCCAATGAAGAGTAACAGATTCCACTTGATTACATAGCATTCCAGTTCAAGGACGCAGCAGAACTATCACTCTAGTTCTCCCCAATGACAGACAAAACTATTGATTGCACATTTGCAGCTCAAATGCTTCCTCTCCTCCCCCTCCCCGCCCCGCTTCTTTCTAGAATAACAAGAGAATTTGAAATGTATGAAGAGGTTGTGGGTTTGGCTTCAATTCAAGGCCAAACAAAGGGCTCCAACACTTTTACCAGAAGCATTTACAAGCTTTGTATCTGGATTTGTGCAAACTTGTTGATCTTTCAAACTGTCATGCATTTCAACAACTAGGTCACAGAATATCACAATATTTCCTTGTGTTTTACTAATGGAAAATTTACAGGTGCCAAAATCCATCTGATGACATGTCAGCTGATAACTTGAAACCAATTATGTCTTGTGTATTATGAAATGATAACTTGCATCACTAATAATTCATCTCCTGAATCAAATCTCCAAAGAACTTTGATAAGTTTGCACTACCTGAAAATATATATTGTTTTTCTAGTCAAGAAAAAGAAGGGAAAAAAACAAACAAAACAACAAAAAACCCCAAATAAACAAAACCACCACAAAACCAACAAATCAAAAAAAAAAACCAAACCAAACCCAACTCCCACCAAAACCAAACCAATTACAAAAAACAAACAATAAATCAGTTCACATTCTTTTAATTTTGTTCATTGAATAAAGAATTTGTTGAACATGTGGAAAGAATACAGTACTTTTATTTAGAATCATGGAATCTACCAAGTTGGAAGAGACCTCCAAGATCATCCAGTCCAGCCTGGCATCCAGCCCTATCCAGTCAACTAGACCACAGCACTAAGGACTTTTCTTGAACACTTCCAGGGACGATGACTTCACTACCTCCCTGGGAATTTATATTTAACAAAACAAAACAGCTACAAGTCTCAAAAGGTAATTATTTTGACATGACTTTTAAAAGGATATTTATATATATTTTCATGCGTCCAAAGACTGGAACACCTCCACTATGAGGGTAGGCTGGGGAAGCTAGGGTTATTCAGTCTAAAGAGGAAAGGACTCCACAGGGACCTTATAGCTGCCATCCAGTAACCTGAAAAGATCCTACAGGAAGGTTGGAGAGGGATGTTTTGTGTAAAGATGCCTTGCTCTAGGACTGGGAGAATGGTTTTAAGCTAAGGAAGAGTAGCTTTAGACTGGAATTTAGGAAGAAGTTCTTCAGTTTAATACTGGCGAGACTCTACAATAGGTTTTCATGGGAAGTTGTGGATGCCTCATCCCTGTGGAGTGATCAAGGCCAGGTTGGCTGAGGCATTGAGTGGCTGAGTACAATTGAGAGGCATCCCTGCCCATGGTGGGGAATATGGAGCAGATGCTCTCTAAAGTTCCTTCCAACCTAAACCATTTAATCACAGAATCGCAGATTAACCAGATTGGAAAAGACCTCCAGGATCATCTAGTTCAACCTATCACCTAAGCTTTCTAATTAGCTTTAAATCTAATTAACGATTAACTTTAATTAATTTTCTGATTAATACATATTTTCTACTTTTCAATAAACCTTAGGAAAAAAGGCTACATTTTAATCACATTCCCTTTTAAAAAATATTTATTTTAATGTTTGTGGCTGGTGAAGGGCCTGGAATACAAACCCTATGAGGAGAGACTGAGAGAGCTGGGGTTGTTTAGTCTAGAGAAGAGGAAGCTCAGGGGTGATCTCATTGCTGTCTACAACTACCTGAAAGGTGGTTGTAGCCGGGTGGGGGTTGGTCTCTTCTCCCAGGCAACCAGCAATAGAACAAGGGGACACAGTCTCGAGTTGTGCTGGGGGAAGTATAGGCTGGATGTTAGGAGGAAGTTCTTCACAGAGAGAGTGATTTGCCATTAGAATGGACTGCCCAGGGAGGTGGTGGAATCACTGTCCCTGGAGGTGTTCAAGAAGAGACTGGATGAGGCACTTAGTGCCCTGGTCTATTTGACTGGATAGGGCTGGGTGCTAGGTTGGACTGGCTGATCTTCAAGGTCTCCTCCAACCTGGTTGATTCTATGATTCTATAATTCTATGAAAGTAATCTGCATATACATAAATAATGTAAGTGCTTTTCTTGCCCATATTATATATTTTTTCTTTTTTTCCACTTCACTTTTCCAAAGGAGGAGAAAAATAAGGAGGACCTACTAAAACTAGAGTGTGTGCAGGACTTTTTCTTATTTTCAAAGTGACCGTTATTAATTTATTTATGTTTTCAGTTTGTATGACCAATGTTAATACAAAGGCTAAGTTTTTGTAGGTAAATATCACAAGAAAGGCAAACATCTGTCAACCAGTTTCACTAAGAAAGAATAAATTTAGCAGAGCCAGAGAAGCTATCTTTTAACACAAGATCTGAGGGGATGAATAGAGATAACCAGAGAAGACAAGTTGGAAAGAGCTGGATATGAGTGTCACTTTGTTGCCTAGGACTGGATCTGAATCTCCTGTAGGAGAGAAAGGGAGACTTTGTCTATGACATCTAGGAGTAGTACAATACAACAGGATGAGGTCTGGTGGAGTTTATGAAGAACCAGTGTCAACAAAACATATATTTAGAAGGGTTTGCTTCAGTCTGACTCTAGTATGTTGCCATGGAATGAACACCTACCAGCAGCTGGTGTTTATTTGGAGTGTTCATAATGATGTAAGAATTTAGAGTATAAGAATGATTTAGTAGGTTAAAAATGTAGAGCAGTAGAAGGAACACATTATAACTGTCCTGGAAAACTTTGCTGGTCAAACAGGGGTATTGTGAAAGGAGTCAAGGGACAAAAAGGTATAGGGAAACGGTATAGGAAAAGTACACAAAAAGAAGTGAGGCAGTATACTGTACAAACCACCCCCAGTACAGATTGGAGGAGATGATCCCAAAGTCACAGCAACCTTCAGATGTGAAGAAAACAACCCAAGTGAGCATGTGTAGATGCAGAAAACTGAAAGAGGAAGATTCTTACTTCATCCCCAGAGACCATCTGAAGACCACTACCCGGAGGCAGAGAATATTGTAATGAGTTCCAGGAAATAATACGAATATGTTAACCATTCACAGGAGTACTTCCTCACAGATCCAAGAGAAAACTGTATAAATATGCACATAAAGTAGACTTTCCTTGCTTGTTTGATCCAAAAGTAAACCAGGTTGTATTGTCTGAGAGAGCTATGAGTGCTGAATCAACACATCAATTGCAGAGAACTGAGAAACTTTCCTTTAACCACTGTGCTGATTCAAACTGAAATGTTAACCTATACCCAAGGAATTCCTACTTGAAGAGGATGAACTTTGACTGTTTCCCATCTCAAATACAAAAGTATTGGTACCAATGTAATTTCCACTTCTCTATTTGTAGTTAAACATTACCACATCCTTTACATTTAGTTTCATTTCTCTTCCCAGAAGAAGTTTGATGGTTAGAGTTTGCCTTCAGAGATGAACAAACCCGCAGTCAGGGAGTTATGCAGTTCAGAGAACTGCAAATAGTGCTTCTTCAAAAGACAAGTTAGAAGATGTGCTCAATTTTTTTTTTTTTTTGAGAAATATTTTTGGACCTTTCTGTGATCTCAGTATATTAGTATGTAACATGATATGTTGCCAAACACTTTAATGTCTGTTGTGCTGCAACCAAAGCTCTTCCCTGTTCTGTGCACGACAGTGGTGATTAAAAGTATTCAATTTAGCAATGTTGAATGTAAAGGAATATGAAAAATTTAAAGCTCCTTTTAGGTTTAAAGAAGTCAAACAAGAGTGAAACCTACAGTTATTCAGACTGTTGAAGGTGCCTGTGCTCAGAATACACCTTCTGATGATCATATGCCATTTTATGGGTTCTGGATCACAGGATCACTGAATGTCAGATGTTGGAAGGTACCCAAAGAGAATATTGAGTCCAACTTCCCTGCCAGAGCAGGACCATACAATCTAGCTCAGGTCACAGAGGAACACATCCATACAAGCCTTGAAAGTTTCCAGAGAAGCAGACTCCACAGCCTCTCTGGGGAGCCTGTTCCAGTGCTCTGTAACCCTTACAGTAAAGAAGTTCCCCTTTGTGTTGAGGTGGAACCTCCTGTGCTGTGAGCACTTGCTCCCTGTACTCTTGGGGAGCAAGTGAGCAGAGCCTGTCTCCCCAGTCCTGATCCCCAGCCCTCAGATATTTATAAACATTTATTAAATCCTCTCTCAGTCTTCTCTTCTCCAGACTGAAATTCCCCAGATCCCCCCAGGGTTCTTCTAAAATGGAAAGAAAACATAAAACACTATGGATAAAACCCACATTTAAAATTACACTTCACAGCTCTGGTACTGCAGTTACAGAAACACTGGAAGTGCATCAGTAAATAGACAAACAGGTCAGTTATCAAATATTCATAAGTTATGGAGAGTGGGTATTTTTTTTTCTAAACTCCTGACTAAAATTATAGGTCACAAAATATATTTGCCAGCTTTTTTTTGCTCCCTTCTATTAATTTCTTGTTGAATTGTGGGACCAGTTCTGTTCAATATATTCATCAATGACCTAGATGAGGGCACAGAGGGCACTGTCAGCAAGTTTGCTGATGATACCAAACTGGGTGGAGTGGCTGCCACACCAAAAGGCTGTGCTGTCATTCAGACAGACTTGGGCAGGATGGAGGGTTGGGCAGGGAGAAGATGAATGAAAAATGAGGAGGAATTTTTATCCTGTGAGGGTGTCAGAACCCTGGAACAGGCTGCCCAGGGGGGCTGTGGAGTCTTCCTCTCTGGAGATATTCAAAATCTGCTGGGACGTGTTCCTGTGTAATCTGGTCAAAGCGATCCTGCTTTGGCAGTGGGGTTGGACTGGATGAGCTTTGAGGTCCCTTCCAACCCCTGGCATTCTGTGATTCTGTGATTCTCTGATTAGCAATTCATAGTGCTGCCTGCAATTATTTTATGTTGAAATGACGCTGGGTCTAAGGTTTGAACTAAATGGGAACATGTAAGTAGTTTTGTGGTCTTCAAAGTCTCCCTAGCTTCTCTATTTATATGTATCTCTCATTTGCTCTATGCTTGGAGCCAATGCACATATAGCTGATGACTGAGAAGAGTCAGGAGTTCCAGTCAAGTTAGCCAGCTGTGATTGAGATTGATGCACTTTAATAATATCCTCATCTATAAAAAAACACTGATAATGTTCATACTGATTCCAGATTCCAGATACAGTTCTCCATGACCATGAACCAATCAGCAATGTTTATACCTTCACAAGAAACTTTGTATCTGATGTGAGTTTAGTGATGAATATTGTTAACATCGAGATAGCCATGATCTCCAGCCATTCCTATTCTCAGAAAGCAGCACCAATATCATCAGAATTTCCAAAATGAAGAAAAGAGAGGATACTGTCAGATAAGAAAATGCAATATACCTGCAACACTACCCCTCAAGTAATTGTTCATAGTGTTGGGACATCTTATTTCTTGAATGTTGTAAGCAAGTGTGCATTTGTATCTTTGTTATTGGCATTTGTTTTTCAATGGGAAGGGGGTGTTGGTTCTTTTAAATCTATTTATTTATTTGTTGGCTCAATACAGAGGTTAAAAATAAATCTCTGACCAGAGTGTTTATTTTTCACATTTCAGTGTAAGATGTAGAATGAAAAGGGAGCAAAGCTTGTAGCTGCTTGTTCAAAGTATTCATAACTGGATGTGAAATAACATGAGTGAACTTATCTTTCTGCATCTCAGTTAGTAGATCAGATTGCACTAATGTGACAATGTAATATATTGTCTTTGTACAATTGAAGTCTCTTAGGTGTGCAGCTTCTTGTAATTAGAATAGGGACACGTAGAAACATGAATGAATTCCACCCAGCCTAGCAGATACAAAAGCAAAACAAGTTTTTGAGAATTAATAGTAAAATTATCAACATAAAATTAAATTTTCATATTATTATGCTATTATTATTATGTATGTAATGGCAGCATGCCTATCAATAAGGAACATAAATTTATCTGTCTCTAAACTGAACCATGAATTTTATATGCAGCAAGACTTAGGCAAGCTGGAGGGTTGGGCAGGGAGAAATTGAATGAAACTCAACAAGGGCAAGTTTAGAGTCTGGCACCTGAGAAAGAACATCCCCAGTATAGGTTGGAGACTGATCTGTTGAAAGGCAGTGAAGGGGAATAGAATTTGGGGGGTCCTAGATGATGGGAGATTGACTATGAGCCATCAATGTGCACTTGTGGCCAAGAAGTCCAATGCCATTCTCGGGTGCAGTAGAAAGAGTGTAGTTAGCAGGTCGAGAGAAGTTCTCCTGTCCCTCTACTCTACCCTGGTGAAGCTGCATTTGGAATAATGCATCCAGTTTTGGGGCTCTCAGTTCAAGAGGGACATAGAACTGCTTGAGAGAGTCCAGTGCAGAGCCACAAAGATGATTAAGAGAATGAAACATCTTTCTTATGAGAAGAGCCTGAGGGATCTGGAGCTCTTTAGCTTGGAGAAGAGGAGACTCAGAGATGACTTCATCAATGTTTATAAATATGTAAAGGGTGAGTGCCAGGAGGCTAAAGCCAGGCTCTGCTGGCTAATACCCAATGACAGAACAAGAGGCAATGGGTGGAAGTTGAGGCATAGGAAGTTTCATGTAAACATGGGGAAGAATGTTTTTCCCTGTGAGAGTGTCAGAACACTGGAGCAGGCTGCCCAGGGGAGTTGCAGATTCTCCCTCTCTGGAGATATTCAAAACCCACCTGGACGTGTTCCTGTGTGATCTATGGTACAGGTGGTCCTGCTTCAGCAGAAGAGACAGACTGAATGAGCTTTTGAGGTCCCTTCTAGCCCCTGACATTCTATGAGTCTGTGATTTCCTGGAATAAAAACACCTTACAACCTGTAAGCTTTATGTATGCTTTATGTATAAGAAATAAATTATGTCATCCTGTTCAGTTCAAAAGGAAAAGGCAAACCTATGCTAGGATGTGTTGCAATATTTCCCAGTGACATGCCCATTACTCACAGAACAAAGAACTATTTGCAAGTAGTCACAGAATTAATCACGACCCAGTTATGGTGGGATCTCTTAAATTTCTGTCACATACCTACCAGACTTTCCAAATGCATGAACCTAACTATTCTAATTGCAAGGTGAAATATTGTCATTAAAACATTGCTGAAACTTACATACAGTTGCTAAAGTGTTAGGAGGTGATTTATTTCTCACAACTTGATCATTGCTCATCATATGTATATTCTGAATTGTACAGCCTCCAATCTTAGTGAGAAAACCAATTTCTTGCTTATATTTTCAGTATTCTATTTTCTAGCATTATACCTACAAATTACTTTAACAATATGTTGCAATCATTTCTACTCTCTATATAATATAATATAATAAATGTAATATCTTAATATTTCTAAATAGTAGTGCTAATTTGAACTATATTTTCCCAGAATTACTGATTTTGCTTGCAGAAGTAAAGCCAGGAAGAACAAAAGGTGGATTTTATGATGGTACGTAGACTGTGTCTCCTTTTTGTTTTCAAAACTGTAGTTGCCCTTGCCAGGCAACTGCATGAGAAAAACAAAATGAAACATAGTCATACGAGTTTCATAAGTATGTACACCATCTATTTTTTTCAAGATAACTAAAACCAGGTACTGGTAAATGAATGTCTTTGAATGGTTCCAAGGGAGAGAGGTTGCTACTCTTCTGCTCTTTAATAGGATCACTTAAGTGAGCTGTCAAACACCCAGAACAGATAATGGGTTCTAATGTCACACAAGCTGAGAGGAAAGGCGTGTGCAATTTACACATTCTGCTTTAGTGTAGTATTGATTCCATCCTATAAACCAACATGTTCCCACAAAGAAAGAAATGTTGGAACTGAAATGCACCAACTTGTACAGAGCATCTCTTTTCTGGAAAAAAATAAAAAGAAAAGAGAAAAACAAACCCAAAAATAACCTGGAAAAGCAAGAAGGGACATGGCTTGCTTTTTGTTCTGAAAATAGTCCTGCATGTGAAAATAAAGGGTGTGAAAACCATCAAAAGCATTCGAGAACTTTTGCAAGGTGGACAGAAAAATCTGCTTTCATTCTGATAACCTTGAACTTTCAGAAAGATAGCATAGAGAAGAAACTAGATGGTGGGGGAATATAAAAATGGTAAAAGAACATTGGATAGTGTCACGATTTAAACTCAGACAGCATCTTATCCCCACACAGGTGCTTGCTCACTCTACCCCCAGCAGGATGAGGGAGAGAACAAGAAGGACAATAGAAAACTCATGGGTTGAAATGATCACAGGATGTTAGGGGTTGGAAGGGACCCAAAGAGATCATCAAGTCCAACACCCATGACAGTTTAATAGCTAAAGCAAAAGCCATGCACAAAAGCAAAGTGAAAGGGGGAGTTCAATCACCACTTTGTGTTGGCAGGCAGCTGTTCAGCCATCTCCAGGAAAGCAGAGCTCCATCACACAGAATGGTTACCTGGGAAGAGAAACACAATCACTCCAAATGTCTCTCCTCATTCTTCTTCTTCTCCCAACTGTATATGCTGAGCATGATGGCATATAGTATAGACTATCCCTTTGGAGAGTTGAGGTCAGATGTCCTGGCAGCGTCTCCCCTCAACTTCTGCATGCTTAGTCTACTTGCTGGTGTAGTCATGTGAGGAGAAGGGAAATCCTTGACACTGTGTAAACACTGCTCAGCAATAATTGAAACATCTCTGTGTTATCATCAGTTTTGCAGCACAAGCCCAAAACATAACTCTGTACTAGTTACTATGCCAGCCAAAGCTAGCATAGGTAGATTTACAGGTACAGAGGCATACATGTGAGAAATCTCTTCTGGATAAAGGTCTTATTTCTATTTTGAGTAGTGCTACAGAAAGGCACACCTTGTTCTCAGTCGTATTAACATGAACTTTGTCAGAAAGATGGTCAAGTAAACAAAGGTGATGTAAAACCAACTTCTGGAAAACAACAAGAAGAAATAATAAAACATTTATAAGTGCCTTAAAAATAAGAATTAAATGAGGAGCAGCCTACACAGATTCATTAAGAACAAATATGTCAAAGCAATATAATTTCTCTGTGAAAAATTAACAGGACTTGTGGCTGAAGGGAAGCATGTCAGATATGCTGACTTTAGTAAGGCTTTTGACATTGTTGTACATGACATTTTCATAAGTAAGCTGTGGAAATAAAAACTAGATGATACTGCTGTTTGGTGAGCATAACTGGTTGGAAAACCACACAGAGAATAGTTATCAGGGCCTCACTGTCAGACTGGAGAGATTTATCAAATTGGGCTCTTCAGGAGTCTGTCTTCAATTTAATATGATTCAATATTTTCATTATAATGTTGGATGATATCACAGAGAGTAAGCCTATTAAATCTACAAATGACACCAAATTGGGACAGATACAAAGACACTGGAGGACAGGATTAGAATTTGAAATGGTCTTGTCATTAGAGAAAAAAACTCACATGTAAACCAGTAAGGCCAAATGCAAAACTCTAAACTTAGAACAATAAGCTCAACAAATCCATAATGGGGAATATCTGAGTGAACAGCAGTATTGTCTGTGCCAGACCTATTTCTGTTTAGATTGGAAAACTGCCATTGTTTACTGCTGCTCTTTTGCAATTGAGTATCTATCCAATGAGATCACTCTGGCTTACCTCAAATATCCAGTGTTTATCTCCTTCTCTTTGTCTTAAAGTGCTTTGGAACAAGTTCCATGACCCAGAGCTTTTCTCGTTTTTTCTTCTGTCTTATGTGTTATTCTTCTTTCTAAACTGCCTCTAGTTTGAAAAAGAGGAGGCTGAGGGGAGACTTCATTGCTGTCTACAACTATCTGAAGGGACATTGCGAAGAGGCTGGTGCTGGGCTCTTCTAACAGGTAATTTGAGACAGAACAAGTGTGAATGGCCTCAAGGTGAGATGGGGGGAGATCTAGATTGGACATTAGGAAAAAGTTTTTCATGGAGAGAGTGGTCAAGGACTGGAATAAGCTGCACAGGGAGGTGGGGAAGTCATCCACCCTGAACGTGTTTAAGGGTCATTTGGATGTGGTGCTCAGGGATATGGTTTAAGGTGAATCTTGCAGAGTAGGTTCTAGGTTGGACTTGGTGATCCTTAGGGTCTTTTCCAAGCTGGATGTTTCTGTGATTCTGTTGCTACAGGTTTTGACTCTTCTGTATTCTGTGCACTGGTGTCCTGGTAAAGCATAAATCTTGACAGACTGGTTTAACCCTTGCACTCCTCCTGTTGCGGGTCCAGGAGTTGAGTGGATGAGCAAACAATGGAGGGCTTTGCCCCAGCAAAGCCCTGAGGCCCAGGAGCTCAGCACCACCAAGTCAGGTGCCTTGTGCTGCACCTCAATGTGCCTGCATGGTCACACAAGGCATGACATTTTTAATTCATTGGCCAGCCAGTCCTGTGGATTCATGTGGTCTTCAGTATCTTCAGTAGTTCAACTCTTTGTTGAAGGCATGTAATTAGCTGTGTTGTTTTGATAAGCAAGATCTGGAGGAATGTGAAAAGTGATTTTAAAGACTCCTAAGTTCCAAACAACCCTCAGGTACAAACTGGATTTCCCATCCATTAGCCCTCATGTCTAACCCACCTCTTCTTTTTGGTGGTCCACAGGAATAAGATAAGGAGCAACAGATACAAACTGGAACAGAGAAGGTTTCTCCTCAACCTGAGGAGGAACTTCTTTACAGTGAAGGTGACAGAGCCCTGGAACAGGCTGCTCAGAGAGGTTGCGAAGTCTCCTTCTCTGGAGATTTTCAAAGCCCGCCTGGATGCATTCCTGTGTGGGACCCTGCCTTGACAGAGAGGTTGGTCTCAATGACTTCTTGAGGCCCCTTCCAACCTCTTAGGTTCTGTGATTCTGTGAATACTTTGTTACATTGGTCAGTCCAAGTAGTGTCTTCAGTCCCAGGTTTGGAAAGAAAAAGCTTATCCATTCACAGAGAAGGGCTAACCACCAAAGCACTAAGGATCTAAGACTAAAAAGCAGAAAGTGAGCTGTTTCATTTTGTAATTAAAAATATTAAAAAGTTTTAGTGAGACAAAAATTAACATTTTATTCATAATGCCCTGAAACCTTAAAGATGTGCTGAATCAAGAGGAAGGAGTCTGTAAGGAAGCAAGGAGATGACTAGAGTTTTATGATCGCACAAGAGGAAAGTTGCTCTTTCTAAGGAAGTAAAGATTGAGAGGAAATTTTATTTTGTGGCTTTCTGTCAATATCAAAATCTATTTAAGAATTAGCTCCTGAACCTACACAACTGACAAGCGGCAAGATAAATCCACTCCAAAGGCAAGTTATTATGAATTTATAGGCCTTACTGTGTTGAAATATCACAGCAGGACTTGGGTCCTGTAGACCAGCCTTCCTATTCTGAAGTGTTTTTACTGTTCCTTCTTGTTCTGGATCATTCTAAGCAGTAGCTATATAGAGTTCTGTAGAAGAAGAAAAACCTCACTTTTGTCTGAGCAGTGCATCAATAATATCTTCTCCTCTTCACTGCTAGAGTCATCTGACAGTTTCAAAACACTATGCAATCACTTAAGTAGTTGTTACAAAGCTGTATTTAAAACAAGACTTTTCCTTTTCCTTGTATATATATTTCCTCTTCTGTCAGGGACAAACAAAAGCTAAAATCACCTATGTATCCTGCAGTATTCATTATAAAAGTGAGGATACAAATCTCACTACTGTGGTAGAATGAATATTGCACCCTTTAATTAAAAGGGAGCATCACATTTCTTACAAAGCTAGGAATGCTACATCACATTTCTTACAAAGCTAAGAATGCTGCATCACATTTCTTATAAAGCTAAGAATGCTACATCACATTTCTTACAAAGCTAAGAATGCTACATCACATTTCTTACAAAGCTAAGAATGCTACATCATATTTCTTACAAAGCTAAGAATGCTACATCACATTTCTTATAAAGCTAAGAATGCTAATGCTGGCACAAGACAGGACAGTCTCTGATCTTATTCCCTACCTTTTCTTTATACGTTGAAGGTAGATTTTGTATATGTGTCAAATCACAAGGACTTGGTTGAGAGAAGATGTTAAAAGAAATTCAAAATATGTGTTCCAGTTTGGGCCACGAGCTTACCCAGCTCTGGAGAACAGAATCGACTCTTACCCCTTTTCAGGAGTGAGGATGAGGATACTGCACACTGACTGGAAGTTTTAAGGAGTGATTCTATTACAAGAGCATATATAGAAAAGGCAATCAGGTAGGATAAGTATAAAATCCACTGGGCTCAAACTAGCCTTCTATAGAATCCTCCACCCCTTCCACCCCCAGTCAGCCTAAGGGTTTGCAACCCCACTCCCTCCCCTCCCCCCTGCAGTACCCCCAGCTGTGCCTACAAGGCCTCAGTAGCTCAACCCCCTGTCCACCAACTCCCCCACAAAACATAAGAGTGTACTGCTTGGAGAGGTTGAAGTAAGAAAAGCAGGGAGGAGAAGGGAGAGAAATCAAGTCAGGCATTATCTTTTAAGCTGTGATACTGGAAAAGGAATAGGATAACCATAGTACAATATCCTGGGATGAGCAGGTCCATTGCCCTGGGATGAGCCATTGTCCTATGGTTTTATTTAAGGGGGTCCTGGGATCCCTCAAACTGCCACAGTATGTTATAATTTTTTTTAAATGCACATGACATACAAAAACTGTTCAAGTAAAGGCTGCAGGATTAGTGACTTCAGCAACAACGTTTACAAATACTGCTGTTTTACAGGTCATAATTATGAAGAGGTGATTATTTGTGCTCTTCTTCTAGTAACGTTTTTGCACCATTGCAAACTAAGGCAGAGTATAACTATTTTGCCTAGCAGTAACCTCTGCTAGATAGTATAGATTCATACTTAACAATAAATGCTTGGGATTTTTAGCACAAAAATAATTTATAAAGTTAATTCTTAGCATTTTTATTATTTTTTTTTAATCAGATACATATGTATCTAATTTGTATGTAAAATTGCTTGAGGGAAAACCTCCCACATCAACATCTTCAGGAATAGTATTCTCACTCAGATAACTCAGCTGGAATGATGGAAATCTAACTGTATACCTCAACTAGTATGAACATGTTCATTTAAATCAGATTGGAATTAGTAACTGTGTGTTCCTTCTATAAAATAAAAAAATGAAGCAGGTTTATTACATTACCTAGGTGGAAACAAATTTGTTAAACATGAGGAGTTTATAATGTTGAGGATAAAAAAAAAAAAAAAAAGCATATGACTACAAAGCATGTTTGTGTTAATTCTTAGTTAAATGAGATTCATTTCAACCAGAATCTACAACTCACTGTTTTGGATATAGAATTGTATTATGGTTTAGGTTGGAAGGGAACTCAAAGATCATCTATTTCCACCCCCCACCATAAGCAGGGACACCTCCCACTAGAATAGGTTGCTTAAGGCCTCATCCAACCTGACCTTGAACACCTCCAGGGAGGGAGCAGCCACAGCCTTCCTGGGCAACCTGTGCCAGTGTTTCACCACCCTCACTAGAAAATTCTTCCTAATACCTATTTTAGATCTCCCCTCTTCTACTTTAAACCCATTACACCTCATCCTGCCATTACAAGATCTTGGCAATAGTCTCTCACAGCCTTTCTGTAGACCCCCTTCAGGTACTGGAAGGCTACTACAAGTTCTCCTTGAAGCCTTCTCTTCTCCAGGCTGCAGAGTCCCAACTCTCGTAGCCTGTCCTCATAGCAGAGCTGCTGCAGCCCTCTGAACATCTTCGTGGCCTCCTCTGAACTCGTTCCAACATGTCCTTCTTGTGTTGGGGTCTCCAGAAGTGCACACAGTACTCCAGGTGCAGTCTCAGGAGAGCAGAGTAAAGGGGCAGAGTCCCCTCCCTGATGATATTTATCATATATTCCTGCATATTCTGTGAAACTGATGGGCATCAGTTACTAATCAAGTGTTAAAATCTGTGCTTGACACGTTTTGAAAAGTGAAGGTTTACTTCTGGGTCATATTATAAATGGAAGTAAAGTTAATGAACAAGCTATGTCTCTGCAGAAATACAATGTGCATGTAAGAAAATGCAAAGCATTGACAAAACTAGTGAAAACATGCTTTCATAAACGTGTCTTGAAAACTGATAAATGGTGGAAGAGCTTGCCAAATATCGAAGGTTTTCAGGCCAATCTTTTAAAATAGCAAAGTCAAATCAATCAATCATGCATGTTACATATAGACCTGGCTCCTGTCAAAAAGTACTTTCAGAGTTTAGGATGTTTGCTGGTAACAGATTGCTTACTTAATTGCGTATTCCTGGAAAGTTTGAATGTTGCTAGCTTCTCAGGCTCAAAAGTAACAGAAGTAAAACATGATGAGAACCATGAAGTTTTGAATCACAGACAGTAGAGATAAACCTTCTAGGGTGCCATCTACCTCAAATTCCCAAGATCATTATCTCACAGAATCACAGAATGTTAGGGGCTGAAAGGGACTTCATCCCTTTAGTCCCCCTGAAAGGGATGTCCAATCCCCCTGCCAGAGCAGGATCACCTAGACCATATCACACAGGAACGCATCCAGGCTAATCTTGAATATCTCCAGGGAGGGAGATTCCACAACCTCCCTGGGCAGCCTTACAGTGAAAAAAATCCTCCTCATGTTTACATGAAACTTCCTATGCCTTAGCTTCCACCCATTGTCCCTTGGCCTGTCATCAGGCATCACCCAGCAGAGCCTGGCTCCATCCTCCTGGCACTCCCACTTTACATATTTATAAACATTAATGAGGTCATCTCTCAGCCTCCTTTTCTCCAAGCTAAAGAACCCCAGCTCCCTCAGGCTTTCCCAGTAAGAAGGTATTCCACTCCCTTAACAATTTTCTTGGCTCTGCACTGGACTCTCTCAAGCAGTTCTTTGTCCGTCTAGAACTGAGGGGCTCAGAACTGGACACAGTACTCCAGATGCAGCTTCACCAGGGCAGAGTAGAGGGGCAGGAGAACTTCTCTCAACCTACTAATCACACTCTTTCTACTGTACCCCAGAATGGCATTGGCCCTCCTGGCCACAAAAGCACACGGCTGGCTCATGGTCAACCTCCCATCCTGTAGGACGCACAGATCCTTTTCCTATTCGCTGCCTCCCAACAGGTCAGCCCCCAACTTGTACTGATTGCTGGGGTTGTTTTTTCCCAGGTGCAAGACTCTAAACTTGCCCTTGTTGAATTTCATTAAATTTCTCCCTGCCCAGCCCTCCAGCCTTCCCAAGGCTGTCTGAATGGCAGCACAGCCTTCTGGTGTGGCAGCCACTCCACCCAGTGTGGTGTCATCAGCAAACTTGCTGACAGTGCCCTTTGTGCCCTCATCTAGGTCATTGACAAATATATTGAACAGAACTGGTTCCAGTACTGACCCCTCTGGGACTCCACTAGTTAAAGATCTCCAACTAGACTCCATCCTATTGACCACAACTCTCTGACTTCTTCCCTTCAACCACGTCCCAGCCCACCTCACTACCTGATCATCCAGACCACACTGCCTCAGTTTAGCCAGAAGGATGCTATGGGAGACAGTGCCAAACACTTTACTGAAACCAAGGTAAACCACATCCACTGCTTTGCCATCATCAATTCACGTGGTTATGTACTCATAAAAGACTATCAGGTTGTTCAAACATGACTTCCCCTTGATAAAACTATGTTGGCTGCTCCTAATGACCCTATTGCCCTTGATGTGCCTAAGAACAACACGAAGGATAAGTTGTTCCATTACCTTCCCGAGGATGGAGGTGAGGCTGATTGGACTGCAGTTACCTGGGTCCTCCTTCTTACCCTTTTTGAAGATTGGATGATGTTTGCCCTCCTCCAGTCCCCAGGCAGCTCTCCTCTTTGCCATGACTTACTTAAGATGGTGGAGAGTCTGGAAATGACCTGTGCCAGCTCCCTCAGCACTCATGGGTGTATGCCATCAGGACCCATGGATTTGTGGATGTTTTGATTACTTATGTGCTCCCTAAAAGGACCCTCATCAACCAAGGAAAAGTCCTTTGCCATGTCTTCCTCTGAGGCCTCAGGAGTCTGGGGCTCCTGAGGACAGTCTGCAGCAGTATAGATGACAATGTTAATGTTACGAACAATGTTAATTGAGAGTGTTGTGCACATTTTGTGATTTCTTTTTTTATTGCAGATAGTAAAGGGTAAGCACTACGAAGGCATTCTGGAATTTTGTTAGGAAGGCAATAACAATAAATGTAAAAGTTTACCTTGAACTTAAACATGTTTTCTCTTCTTGTAGCTGGGGTAAGAGATATATTACAGAATCACAGAACATTAGAGGTTGCAAGGGACTGCCAGAGATCATTGAGTATCCAGGCAGGGTCACCTAGGAGAGTTTACACAGGAATGCATTCAGGTGGGTTTTGAAAGTCTCCTGAAAAGGAGACTCCACAACCTCTCTGGGCAGCCTGTTCCATTAATGTCCCCAGTGCCACCCCTTACTGCACAGAGCAGACTAAGAGTGTGCAAACCAGACATTTCAAATGAAGCTAGTTTTGAATATTCACTCCGTGAATGCACTTAACATCTTCCAGCTATGAATAGCCATCCAGGGCAGAAGACAGATTAGAACCAGTCTTAAGTAACCCTTACCTCCAAAAAGTCTACATAACATGTACATGGAGGGGGTTGGCACTAGTCACTTCATACCACAGGCCCATTCCTATTGTGCAGCACCACTTGGTAATGTAGTTCTAGAATCCTCTATCATAATTTGGAAAAGTACTTCAGGCTATGGGATTTTGAATTCCAGCCACTAATTTCAAGACACCACAGAGATTGTTATTAGTTTAGTACCCCTGTGCAGCTGAAGCCTCTGAGAATCATATTGCTGATGATTTTGTTTCCAAAGACAGAAACATATCCAGTCCTAATGCCATGTATTCATTATGTTCAGGATAAAGCAGTGCATCAGAAAAGAACTTAATCTCCAGTATTTACTTTTTTTTGCTGAGTAATATACTCTACTTGTATGAGAAAAATCTCTTGTTTGGTTCTTGCTTCAAATGCAGACCCTGGTTACAAACTAGGTGTTCCAGTACCTAGATTTACCTTTTAAAACATCCCACAAGAGATGTATTTTCTCTAGTCCTGTTGAAATCACATACAGAAGCAGCATAAGGCACCTTATGTGCAAATGGAAACCAAGCTAGGTAGAATAAAAATGGTCTTTTTCTATTTCAAGGAGTCAGAATATGTTGACTTCAACAAAATATAATAACTGACTTTGAATCTGTAATCAGATAAGTTCTATGATTAGCTCTTATTAGGCAGACAGAGATATATGTTTTATAAAAGAAACTCTTCAGTGAAAGAAAAATAACTGCAGTCTTCCCTGGCTATGAGGACAATGAGGTTAATTAGGGGACTGGAGCACTGCTTCATGAGGAGAGGATGAGGGACCTGGGTCTTTTTAGTTTGAGAGTAGATTCAATAAATGTTTACAAACATCTGAGGCCTGGGGGTCAGGAGTAGGGGACAGGCTCTGCTCACCTGCTCTCTGCGATAGGACAAGGAGCAATGAATGCAAGATGCAGCACAGGAGGCTCCATCTCAACACAAGAGGGAACTTCTTTACTGTAAGGGTCACAGCACTGGCACAGGCTCCCTAGAGAGGCTGTGCAGTCTCCTTCTCTGCAAACTTTCAAGGCCTATCTGGATGCATTCCTCTGTGACCTGAGCTAGACTGCATGGTCCTGCTCTGGCAGAGGGGTTGTACTCAATCATCTATTTGGGTCTCTTCCAAATACTGACATTCTGTGATCCTGGCTTGCCCAATGACACAGCAAATACTTTGTGTGAGAATAGAGACCATATTTTGTAAGCCATAAGGTTGCAAATTTAATCAAAAAGCGTTGTGGTTTTTTCTTCTTCTATTTAAGTATAATTATTATTGTCTATGTAAAAAACATTTACCAAAATAACTTGGGATTAACCAGTGAGGAAGAAAAGAAACTTGTAGTTAAAAGAAACTTGTAGTTAAGTTCTGAATTAATAAAAGAAAAAGTTTAATATGTACTTGGAAAACATGTAGCACAAGATTCATGTGAAATATATCCAACCGTCAAAAATTAAGTCAATTAGCAGCAATTATAGCACTTCTTTCCCAAAACTATGTATTGTAAATCCTTTTAATCAGAGAAAGCACCAACGACATCAAGTCATTGTGTGTCTGAACAGGAAGCCTTGTATGTAAGAGCACTTTGCTCTTAATTAACTTTTGGATACCATTTTCTGCAGATTACTATCAGCAGAGGTGCTGCACGGAGGAAGCTATGTATTTTAGATTCCTATTAAAGGATTAATTGTATTTTTGAGTGCCATATAGTAAAAAGAAGTAATGGTTGTTTGCTGGAGGTATACTGTACTTAATAGTTTGGTGGATTAAACAGTCCCTGCATTAAAAGGAATTATTGTATTTGTCATAAATACCTTTGAGGATAAATTTGCTTTCAACTGCTGGAGGAATTCTTTGATACAAAACATGAAGGATTACATGGAGGTGACAGGAGAGGTAGTCTGCATCTGTCAGGTGTGCTCCTGATCAGGGGCCAAAAAAACTTACTAAGTAACCTGGGGCACATTGCATTTAGAAGCCAAGCCCTGTTATCACAAATCAAAGAATCTGATGCTGTTGAATGTTTTGTATTTGGAAGGAGAAGGGAAGAGGTAACGCATTTGGAATTTTGGTGTTCCTGTACTAGCTGCACCTTTTCTCCTGTGCTCACCAACCCCTCAGTTAGAGGGCAGCCACGCTTATAACAATAACTGCTACTGTATTGAAAAAGTGAAGCTGCAAATGTTCTGGTTTTTGCACAAGACTCAAGCCATGGCCACAAAGGGCAATTAAAGTTGGGGGGGGAACAGCCAAGCAAACAAAACTAAAACCAAACAAACCAAGAAAATAACCCTGAAGGACCTATCCAGAGTGAACACTTTTAATCTGGTGCTTCAAGATTATGTAGCTTCATATGAATTATTTTTCATGGGAATATTGCAGTAATCTGTTCTAACCCCACCCGCACTTTCATGTTGGATACAGACGGTAATTGTGCAAAGGCAAGGGTGGAGGGAAAATTGCTGCTGTGATTTTGGAGTAATTCAGTTTCCAGAGACTGAAAGCTTTCAATTTTAGCAAGTGTATAATCTTAGAGTAAGCCTTTTCCTATTAAAGGTGTAGACCTGGTGTACTTCCCTTCAGTTACACCGGAGGTAATGGGAGCTGACATTGCTGTAGAGCCAAGAAAGGAGACAGTAGACAGCACTTAGCTTTGACTTGGTTGAGCTAAGGGAACTGCACAGGAGGACAACCATATAACGAGTATGCACCCATACTAGTATAATGCTGAGGAAAGGGGAAAGAGGACATGCAAACTTTGTAAGATCCCATAAGAATGAATAAAAGTAATATCCTTTTGTTTAAAAGTCTGATTAAGGCTGGAACCACAGAGAAGAAAATGTAAAAGAGCATAATGCAAGAAAAAAATAATTAGATACCAATAGAATTATAGAATCACAGAATCAGAGAATAGCTTAGGTTGGAAGGGTTCTTAGAGATCATCTAGTCTGACCTCCCTGCCATGGGCAGAGCCACATTTCAACTGAACTTGACTGCTCAAAGCCTCCTCCAGCCTGGTCTTAACAATCCAAACACCCTCATACTGAAAAACTTCTTCCTAAGATCCAGTCTAAACCTACTCTCCCTCAGCTTAAAACAATTCCCTCTTGTCCTATCTAGAAGAGTAGAAAAGTGTTATTCATAGTTATATGGAAGATTGCTAACAGATACATACACAAAATGATTTAACTTAATTTACATTTGAATTCCAGTGTAGCACTTCTTGTAGTGTCAGTTATCAAAATAACTGTACAGTGGTCCTCTAGATGCTCTAAGTAGATGAGACCCTCTGTGTATTAAGGTGCTACAGGATGGAGAGAAATTGAGTGCAACTGGAGAGAGTATGGATTTAGAAGAGCAACACTGATCTCATGACCTTCTTCTTCAAAGTAGTCTGTCCTTCTTAGACCTGAAACACTTCTTTTCATGTTTTGAGAAATCCTTCAGTTCTCACAATTAAAGACTAATAACTTTTTCAGTAAAAAAGCTTAAGCTCCCCTTAAATATGATTAGACTTGAAAAACATTAAGAAAAGTACAGTTCTCTGTATTTATTTGATGAGGCCTTAAGGTCCTTTTCATGCTGAAATTACCTTATCAAAGAGAACAAATTATTAGGCCTAAAGAAAAAAAATGTAATAGTTTTTGATTCCTAGAATCACGGAATGCTTTAGGTTGGAAGTGACCTCAAAGATCTGCTAGTATCACTCCCTGCCACAGCAGGGACACCTCCTGTGCTAGTTTGAAGCAAGCTAGAATGTTTTGGTAACAGAACTAGATAACAGGCAGTGAAATGAAAAACAATTGATGTCAACTTCTCTCACAGTCTCGCTGAGAACTCTGGGAAGAAGAAAGACTTTTTCTCCATTTTGTTTCTCTCTCTTGCTTTTGCCTTAGACCTGGTAACATCTCATTAACCCTGCTCCTACTAACCTTGCTCCCTAACCTCTTGGCTGCACCTCTCTTCTTCCTGAGAACTGGGGTAAGGTTGAGAGGGCCGGGGGGAGGTGTTGGGGTGGTTTGAGAGCCCCTCCTGGGGACTCAGGTTTCTGGGAGGGGAGTTGTGCTTTTGTATTGTTTATCCTTTGTATATTTCTGTATATAATTGTATATAGCCTGGAGAAGAGGAGGCTCAGGGGTGACCTTATTGCTGTCTACAACTACCTGAGGGGTGGTTGTGGCCAGGAGGAGGTTGCTCTCTTCTCTCAGGTGGCCAGCTCCAGAACAAGAGGACACAGCCTCAGGCTGCGCCAGGGGAAATTTCGGCTCGAGGTGAGGAGAAAGTTCTTCACTGAGAGAGTCATTGGACACTGGAATGGGCTGCCTGGGGAGGTGGTGGAGTCGTCGTCCCTGGGGCAGTTCAAGGCAAGGTTGGATGTGGCACTTGGTGCCATGGTCTAGCCTTGGGCACTGTGGTAAAGGGTTGGACTTGATGATCTGTGAGGTCTCTTCCAACCTTGGTGATACTGTGATACTGTGATACTGTGATAACTGTATATATTGTAAATAGCTGCTTGTAAATTCTGCTAGCTGTAAATAAATTGCTTCATCTATATTCCCAGGGTCCGTCTGAGTTAGCTGGGGCAAATTCAAAAGTGTGGGGGGGCGGGGTAACCCCCAAACCATCACATTTTTAATTGGCGCCCAACGTGGGGCTAGAGATTTCAGTGAGTGGAAATTAGCTCTGGGAATTAAGATGAAGCTAATCAAGCAGCTATTGTACTTGGTGGGGATTGCTGTGTGGCCTGTTTTCTGGTTTTTTGTGTACAATTGGATCAAAGATCAAATTGGTTATTTCTTGCTTCATGTAGTTTTTAAGAAGGCTAAAGTTAAGCTTTCAAGCATGTTCTGGAGCTGGGGTGATTTTATTCTTGGTTATGCTGGTTTTAGTGTCACTGAGAATATTACTAGTGATATTACAAGAGTTTTTGTCAATAATGTTACAATCAATCGAGAGTCTGCTTTATCTACTGCTCTCATGAGGGTCATCCAACCCCATATTCATTGCTGCCTCTGTTTCTGCCACTCTGCAGTTCCCTGACCCTCTTTGAAAGAACTGAAGGAGGACCTTACAACCTCAATTTCCAATCTGGAAAATTAAAAATGTGATGGTTTGGGGGTTACCCCGCCCCTCCCACACTTTTGAATTTGCCCCAGCTAACTCAGACGGCCTCTGGGAATATAGATGAAGCAATTTATTTACAGCTAGCAGAATTTACAAGCAGCTATTTACAATATATACAGTTATATACAATTATATACAGAAATATACAAAGGATAAACAATACAAAAGCACAACTCCCCTCCCAGAAACCTGAGTCCCCAGGAAGGACTCTCAAACCACCACAACACCTCCCCTCGGACCTCTCAACCTTACCCCAGTTCTCAGGAAGAAGAGAGGTGCAGCCAAGAGGTTAGGGAGAAAGGTTAGTAGGAGCAGGGTTAATGAGATGTTACCAGGTCTAAGGCAAAAGCAAGAGAGAGAAACAAAATGGAGAAAAAGTCTTTCTTCTTCCCAGAGTTCTCAGCGAGACTGTGAGAGAAGTTGACATCAATTGTTTTTCATTTCACTGCCTGTTATCTAGTTCTGTTACCAAAACATTCTAGCTTGCTTCAAACTAGCACACCTCCCACTAGAAGAGGTTGCTCAAGGCCTCATCCAACCTGGCCTTGAGCACCTCCAGGGAGGGAGCAGCCACAATCTCCCTGGGCAACCTGTGCCAGTGTCTTACCACCTTCACTGTAAAGAACTTCTTCCTGACATGTAGTGTAAATCTCCCCTGCCCAGGGAGGTGGTGGAGTCACCATCACTGGGGGTGTTCAAGAAAAGCCTGGATGAGGCACTTGGTGCCATGGTTTAGTTGACTGGCTAGGGCTGGGTGCTAGGTTGGACTGGATGATCTTGGAGGTCTCTTTCAACCTGGTTGATTCTATGATTCTATGAAATCCATTACTCCTCATCCTGTCATTACAAGACCTTGTAAATAGTCCCTCCCCAGCCTTCCTGTAGGTCCCCTTCAGATACTGGAAGGTTACTACAAGATCTCCTTGAAGCCTTCTGTTCTCCAGGCTGCAGAGCTCCAATTTTCATAGCCTGTCCTCATAGCAGAGCTGCTGCAGCCCTCTGAGCATCTTTGTGGCCTCCTCTGGACTCACTCCAACAGTTCTATGTACTTCTTGTGTTGGGGGTTGCAGAACTGTACACAGGATGAAGTTACTATTAATGAAGTGATTATTTAATTATTTCTTGTTGTTTGTTTGTTTGTTTTTTTATTTGTCCTTTTTCAAAAAAAAAAAAAAAAAAAAAACCCAAACAAAAAAACCTGGATCTCTGTTAGATGGAAGGATAAAAGATCATGAAACTACTTTTTTTTACTTCTGAGCTTCTCCCAGGACTTTTCATATGAAGTTGGAAAAAAATAAATTAAAGTATAAAAATTAGAGTTTGCCACAATGCTGTTAAAAGTCCTGCAGCTGTTTCTGTTCAAAAGACATATAAACTGCTACTATGCTCCAAGATGTAATTTATGTATTATTGTCTTGCATGGAAATTACTTGAATTGTGGTTTCACAAGGTATGAGATTAATTAAAACCTATTGTTAACTATATGAAGGCCAATGGAGCAAAAATCTTTAAAATTCTAATGACAAAGAAACTGAAGTGGTAACAAGGCAGTCTCATGTACACTAAGGGTGAATAAGAGCTTGCAACTGCCAGTTTTAAAATGTAGGAAGCAGTAGAACATTGATATTGAAAGATCTGATCTGTTTGATGAGCTATTTAGAAATAAACCATGTGACAGGATAAGTGTTAAGTCTGTCCTCATTCTGCTTCATCTGAGGAAAGAAAGTCTAAGATAATCATAAGAAAAGGGCAGAAATTATATATATGAATGTTCAAGGTCAGCCTGCCAGGGCAAGTCAGTTTATCTGACTCTTAAGCCAGTGAGTCAAATAAAGAGAAGGGAGTTTGTTAAGGATGTTATTCCTGAAACTAATTAAAGTATATTCTGAGGTTCTTTTAACTTATCCCATTACAGCCTTCAATAAACCACCACCTAATTTTTTTATTATAAATATTTATGTAAATACTAGCTCATGGACAATTAGTGTTCTCTGTAGGAACTCACATTAAAAAAAAATGGGTGTCTTTTGTAGAAAAAGATTGTATAAATGTTAAATGGCTTTGGGAATAAAAGAGCTTTAAACAGATGGTTTTCTGAGTCAATTCAGCAAGCCATAAAATCCTAACTAGCTAATTTTGAAAAGAGCATATCTTGCTTGTGATTTTTAGTGGATTGAGAGTGGAGCTAGTGCAAAATTGGATTATACTGAAAACTTAGTTGCAGTCTTTGGAAGTAAATAATCACATCTGTCTGCAATGCTGGGGAGGTTTTCTTACAGTTTCAGTACTTAAATACATTTATCAAATTCAAATCTTTTGTGTTCTGCCTAATAATCACAATTCCTTCAGTTGGATAGATTCACAGTTCTAAGTTTAGGACATGATCTATGACATCTTCTTCAACAAGGAGTTGAAGCTTGATTGTGGCACTTCGAGGTGTAAAGACCACACAGAGTACACAATACACTGGTACTAACAAGAAGTTTGTCCCTGGATTGGAGGATGGAGTGGACTGGTGAAGACAGAAAGTGGACATTCTGTACCCCTGGCTATGGCAATAATAAGGGTGGTAACTTAGTAGACTTAAAGATCTGAATGCAGCTATATAGATTCTGCTACTCAAAGTGAATGCAATTAAATGTGCAGAGGATTCTTGTGTATCAAGATTGCCAAGAATACAAGTGTTTAACTCACACATTTTCACAGCTTTTTGTCTCCAGTAGATGAGTTAAATCTAATCCACATCTATAAATACCAGAACTCAAGTTGACCAATGAGGTATAAAATGATATAAAGTATGAGGTAATTCTCAAGGAAAAAAAAATATATATATAGAAGTATATTTAAATCCAGCATCTGCTTTACAAGTAAGTCTGAAGGAGAAAATCCAAACAAGCTGCTAATTTGTCTCTTGCAAAATAATGCTATGAATGGTAGCAGCACTGGGAAAAAAAAAAGCCATATGAATGCAGCTGTAAGAACAGCTTATGTTCATGTATTTTATATGCAACTATAAAAATTAGCAGCAATGAAGTAAGATTATTGCAGAAGTCCTTAAAATATTTTCCTTTTCATCTAGTGAAGAATTTTTTGCAGAGGTGACTTAAGGTGTTTTGTCCCTTGTTGGGAGCCAAATGCTCACCCAAGCTGCTCTCTTACTTCCCTTCTTAGATGGACAGGGGAGAGGGGGAAAAAGAAAGGAAAAAAAAAGCCAGTTATAGGATAGAAGCAATTTAATAATGCCAACCACAAGCAAAAATCATGCATGGAAGCAAAAGCAAACATCAGGAGATGATCTTCAGTTACTCCAAGGATGCAGGGTTCTACACATAGCAATTGCTCTGGAGGACAGGCGTGGAAGCAAAAGCAGAGATATTATTACAGGATCACAGGATGCCAGGGGTTGGAAAGGACCCAAATAGATGATTGAGTACAACCCCTCTGCCAGAGCACCATCATACAATCTAGCTCAGGTCACAGAGGAGTGCAGCCAGATAGGCCTTGAAAGTCTGCAGAGAAGGAGACTCCACAGCCTCTCTAGGGAGCCTGTGCCAGTGCTCTGTAATGCTTACAGTAAAGAAGTTCCCTCTTGTGTTGAGGTGGAGCCTCCTGTGCTGCATCTTGCATTCATTGCTCCTTGTCCTATCCCAGGGAACAAGTTAGCAGAGCCCATCCCCCCACTCCTCACCTCCAGGCCTCAGGTATTTATAAACATTTATTAAATCTGCTCTCAGTCTTCTCCAGACTAAAAAGCCCCAGGTCCCTCATCCTCTCCTCATCAGGCAGTGCTCCAGTCCCCTAATCATCTTTGTAGCCCTCCAGCAGATGACGTTCAGTCACTCCCAGTAAGCAGGGTTCTACACATAGCGATTGCTCTGGAGGACAGGCATCGTGGATGAGTATCCCCATGCTTCCTTCTTTCACTTGGTATATATACACAAGCAGATGTCATATGGCATGGAATACCCATTTACTCACTTTGGGTCAGCTGGCCCAACTGTGTTCCCTCCCAAGGCTCTGCCCACCCCTCAGCATACTCTTGGGTTGGGGAAATGTTGGAAAAACACAGCCTGGGAGCTCATTCAGCAGTAGCTAAAACACTGGTGTGTGATCAACACCCAGCTACAGCGTTGCAAAGCACAGCACTAGAAAGTTGCTCTGAGGAGAATTAACTCCAGCTCAGCCAAACCCAATACAGGTTTTATTCCAAGTATTAGAGAAAAAATCTTTTATACCAAAAAATAGAGAAGCTAAAAGCCTGTCTTGCTGGCACATAATTTGAAAAGGAGTTGACAAGACCCAAAGGATTTCTAATAACCTGCCACAATAGGACAGGAGGATTTTTTTGAAATACATATATTTTCTGAATTCTTTTACACTGTTGCCTGTGCTGCTTTAATTCATATTCCTGTTACGTATTCCGATAGCACATACTACACAGGCAGTGGCAAAAAATGAAGATAGCACTTATTTAGTAGAAACTATTCAGTTTTTTGGTTTACCCATCTATTGTTTAAAGCATACTTCCCAGCATATTGACACCATTTGTTTGAAGCTAGAGTCATTTACCTGTATCATCAGCCTGAGGTTTAATTTTTCCAGATTGGAGTCACCCTGATGCTAATGGATGTGTGTGTCAGAGACTGAGATAAACAACATGTTCCAGTAGCTCAGAAAAAAAACTTTGTTTTGAGCTTAATTTCTGAGAAATGCCAAGCAGGCATCCTGTTTACACTCATCATCCCAAAAATCCCCTCCTGCATGGTGTCAGACCCCCAGGAGCTCCCTAATATGCAATGGCTGGACAAGAAACCAACTGGGAAAATGCAGAATGAGTTTATGCATGCTACCATGGGACCACCTGCCTGACTGTTCAGTTTGCATGGACTGAAAGACCACCATTCTGGATCACCATGCCTGGAACTGAGCTCCTGTCACCTAGCACATGTAAGAACTGAAGGCTTCCTGTAGTAAAAGGTGATGCTGATTGTGCTAGTTTGAAGCAGGCTAGAATGTTTTTGGTGAGAAGAACTAGATTACAGGCTGTGGAAAGAAAACAATGGTGATGTCTACTTCGCTCATAGGCTTGCTGAGATGTATGAAAACATAGGTCAAAACATAGATAACACACTCGGCATCACTCTCACTTGGGCTGCTGGCTGAGCTGCATCGCTCCATTTTGGACTAATCCACTTTGCTTCTTAATCCTTTGGCCGAACCTCTATTCTTCCTTGGGACTGGAGTAAGGTTGAAAGGGGCAGGGGGGAAGGTGTAGGGGTGGTTGAGAGCCCCTCCTGGGGACTCAGGTTTCTGGGAGGGGAGTTGTGTTTCTGTGTTACCTTTTACCTTGTATATTTCTGTATATAACTGTATATACTGTAAATATCTGCTTGTATATTGTGCTACCTGTAAGTATAAGCTTCATTCATATTTCCAGAGCTGGCTGAGTCTAGTCTGGGTGATTTCTAAAGTGTGGGGGAGCGGGGAACACCCAAACCATCACATGATTGCAATCCAACCACAGTCTAGCAGCTCCCAGTTTATTGACAGTGGCAATCATTTCGGCGAAACCAGCTGGGCAACCTTGGAAACCCCCTACCACACTGAGCATGTCCAACACTACTGAACAGTGGGCCTGGCTAAGCAAATCACTCCTGGGAAATGCTGTGATTCTCAGAAAAACCTGCATATTCAATGAGGCAGCCAGGTAAAAGAAGAGAAGCTCCAACCTGCAGTTGGAACATTCCCAACGTTCCCTACCTACTCTCTTCAAATGGACTTTCAGGATGCTGAATTATTCTGGGCTGACCTCTCTTCTCTCTGTGTGGAGGGTTTTTTTCTTTTCTTTCTCTTTTCTCCCCCATCTCTCTTACTTTCTCCCACTCCCCATCCCTACCCGTGTGTGTGTAAGTTGTATGAGTGCAATAAAGCTAGCCTATGCACTTGACACCATTTTTGGCTTAATTCTGTGCCTGAGAATCTGAACCTCCCACACCTGGAGTTCTTCCAGACTGGGACAGTGTGATACAGAGGACATACAGAAAGTACATGCATCATCTAGAACTGTGTGTACACCGAAGTCTAACAGAGATATTGCTTGACCAACAACTTCATAGAGCACTATGCAAGACTTTTTTGCATGGTTGGTGTCCTGGAGTCCAGTAAACCCCAAAATCCCTTTCCCTCTGTGGTTTGAATGGGAGAGGAAAAGGTGCGAAAAACCTCTTTCCCCGCCCTGCCCTGCAGGCAAGAAGGAGGGAAGCAAAGGGCCCTTCAGGCATGAGGGGTGCCCTGTGCAGATACCCACGCTGGAACCGGGCTGGTGATTGGCTGTGGTCTTCATGCCTAGGAAGTGGTAACTCGACTCTTTATCTAGGAAGGGTATAAATACTGAGAGACTTTCTCACCTTAGAGTTCTCCTCCACCTGGATAGTTCCTGCAGAAAGAGTCCCCTGTCACTCCAAAGGACAAGCTCCTGAGGGACAGGACCATCCCTGCTTTGGATGGCTTCCCACCATAAGCACCCCCTTTATGCAGCTTGATAGGCCTTAACCAGCCTCTGATGTCTTTTGAAAGAGCGAGCGGACAAGCATCTGGATCACCCTTTCTCTCAGCCAGCCTGACTCACCTGTGAGTAAACTTTTGGCTCAGCCTGATTAATAGTGGGGAATTCTGTGTTTAGCAGCTTAGCCTTTTCCATCTCCTGACTTCCAAAATAGTCAAATTTACCTATGGTATCCTCGTAAGATCTTCTCAATCAAACTGAATCTGCTAATTAAAATTAAATTAATTTCTGTATATAGTTTTGGGGGTGGGTTTTGGGAAAATAAAATAACTCTATTTTTCTATGTATATTCCTGACTTGGCTGCATTAATTCCCTGACTTTATGTGGTGGTTTGGGTGTTCCCCGCCCCCCCACACTTTAGAAATACCCAACTAGACTCAGCCGGCTCTGGGAATATGAATGAAGCTATTTATTTACAGCTAGCACAATATACAAGCAGATATTTACAGTATATGCAGTTATAGACAAAAATATACAAGGTAAAAGGTAACACAGAAACACAACTCCCCTCCCAGAAACCTGAGTCCCCAGGAGGGGCTCTCAACCACCCCTGCACCTTCCCCCTGCCCCTCTCAACCTTACCCCAGTCCTAAAGAAGAATAGAGGTTCAGCCAAGAGGTTAAGAAGCAAAGGTGAGTGGAAGGTGAGTTTAGGGAGATGCAGCTCAGTCAGCAGCCAGCCCAAGAGTGCCACAAAATGGCAAGAGTGTTATCTAATGTTTACTTTCTTCTTCAGCAAGACTCTGAGAGAAAGTAGACATCACCACAGTTTTCCTTTCACAGCCTATGATCTAGTTCTTTGCACCAAAACATTCTAGCTTGATTCAAACTAGCACACTCACAACAGTTGGATAGTGCAATTACTGTGTGATGGCAAGTAAGAATTTTGGTGTTATTATTTTGTAGTACATAGAATCACTTTACTATCATGGCCCTGGAAACTAATTGCAGTATTGACACCTGTCACTAATTTCCAGAGACAGATCATTATAAATTATGCAAAATTAATAATTGATATTAATTGTGATATCCAGGCAAAGAATGTTAATAACTATGACAATTGTTTATTAACATTAAACTGATTTACAAGATTCAAAATGCACGGTTTGGATATTTATATGCACAGGGAACAGGCCACCCAGAACACTTTAAGACATAACTAGATAATAAAACTGGAAAGAGGTTCTTGTGGGCAATTATATCACTTGCCCACTAGGGGACTCGAGGGGCTCCTTTCTGCTGCTAAGGCAGAAGGCAAAAGAGAATCTAGTTAGAGAATTTCTTAGAGAGAGGCTTTGAATGTTCACTCACAAAATAGTATCAGACAGTACCCAAACACTTGAAGGGAGTTCTGTTGGTGTCTTGAAAGTCATCGAAGGCAAAAAAGAGCATAATGTGGCATTAAGGAAGGAAGAGAGGAAGAGAAGAGAGGAAGGAAGGAAGAGAGGAAGAGAAGAGAGGAAGGAAGGAAGGAAGGAAGGAAGGAAGGAAGGAAGGAAGGAAGGAAGGAAGGAAGGAAGGAAGGAAGGAAGGAAGGAAGGAAGGAAGGAAGGAAGGAAGGAAGGAAGGAAGGAATAGGGGAAGGGAGGGAGGAAGGAACTCCAACACTTGCTATTTTCAAAATAAGCTGTTCAATTATTAAACTTGAAGGGACAATTTCCTTAACACCTACCTGCAATTTGTTACAAAGATATAAATAATTGAGATGACAATGAAATATTTCACTTCTAGACAAATTAAAAGTTTTATCTGAGTCAAAACATATATTATCTCCCATCTTTATGTTCCCATGAGAAAAATGAGAGAAAAATCATTTTGGGTTGGTCCAGAATTGATTTTTTCCACAATTTTTCAGGTCAGCCAATGAAGTGAAAAATCAATTCTTCACACAGCTTTAACTCAAGCCCTTCTTGAATACAAGATTATTACTTTCCTCATGAGTATTTTCCATGACATTCCTCACCACATGAATTAATTTATCTTAATTTGGCATAGACTAATTAATTTATATTCACAATACTTTTGTAAAAGAACTAGGATTGCTGTTTTGATTCTACATGAAAGAAGTTGAGGTATAGCCAAATATGACAGTAAAAAAACACTTTTGGCTGCTCCCCACAACTTCAACTTATTTCAGCAGAGTATTTAGCTGCTGCATAAAATTCAGAGCTCAAAGTACAGACTATCTAAATGGTCAAAGCACAGTTCCTACAGCCATCAATTTCTGTGTTTCCATGGTGCCTTTGTGAAGAAGATTTCAGGGTTTCAGCCTGGACACCAGAGAGAGGAATACAATTACCTGTTATCTGTGGAAAATGTGCTTTGTAAGACCATCATGATGGAACAAATGCAGAAGTACAACAGATTAGAAATATTTAATAACAATAAAAGAAGGTATTTTCTTCTAAAAGGAAAATGTTTATACAGTCTTTGATTCTTCCATGTTCAAATAGGCTACTATTGTAGTACTACGCTATGTTGTTGTAAGTCATCAAAAGCTGCTGCCAGAAATAAAACTGCCCAATGGGGAATATAGAATGAGACCATGCATCTTTACATCTTGAAGACTTCGATGATAAGGATCAAGAATATGGTTGAAAACCTACCTGCACCCAGATATGACTGTGATAGTCCCTGACAGTAATGTAGGTTCAATGAAATGACAAAAAAGGCTTACATAGTTGTGGTCAATGGGATGGAGACCTGTGACTAGTGGGATGCCACAAGGGTCAGTACTGTGACCAGTTCTGTTCAATATATTCATCAATGGCCTGGATGAGGGCACAGAGTGCACTGTCAGCAAGTTTGCTGATGCTGCCAAACTGGGTGGAGTGGCTGCCACACCAGAAGGCCGTGCTGCCACTCAGCCAGACTTGGACAGGCTGGAAGGCTGGGCAGAAAGAAATTGAGTGAAATTCAGCAAGGGCAAGTGTAGAGTCTTGTACCTGGGAAAGAGCAACCCCAGGGAGTAGCATAGATTGGGGATTGATCTGTTGGAAGGCAGCGATAGGGAAAAGGCTCTGGGGGCCCTAGTTGATGGGAGGTTGACCATGAGCCAGCAATGTGCTTTTGTGGCCAGGAGGGCAATGCCATTCTGCTGTGTATTACAAGGGCTGTGGCTAGTAGGTTGAGAGAAGTTCTCCTGCCCTTCTACTCTGCCCTGGTGAAGCTGCATCTGGAGTATTGTGTCCAGTTCTGGTCCCCCAGAACTGGCCCCACCAGTTCAACAGAGACATAGAGAGATACAGAACAGCAACCCACTTACAATTTGTTGAAAATGTTCTTCTACAAGTGACTGAAGAGCCAACAAGGAAAGGTGCACCTTGTTCTCACCAACAGGGCGGGAGTGGCGGGGAATGTGGAACTCAAGTGCAGGCTTGACTGCTGTGACCAGAAAATGGTGGACTTAAGATCTTTAGTGCAACGACAAAGGTGAGATCACTATCCTGCATTTCAAATGCCCAGGAGTGAAGTGGCACAAGAAAGAGGAAAGCAGGCAAAAATGCCAGGTGGCCTGTGAGGGTGAAAAAGGTGTTCCTGAATACTCTTTGGCAAACAGCCTCCATCTCCTTTGAGGAATGGAAGCAAGAACAGGTATCTTGGAAGGAATACAAATAAGTTGTCTGATTAGCCAGAGACAATGTCAGGAAAGACAAAGAACAGACCAAATTAAATCTGACCAGGGGCAGCAAGGGCAGCAAGAAGAGCTTCTATAGGTATGTCAATGACAGAAGACCAGGGAAGAAGTGGAAACTTTCCTGAAGGATAAGGAGAAAGCTGAGGTACTCAATGAATACTTCACTGTCAAGGACTCAAACCACTCAAGTTACAGAAGGTAAAAGCTGGAACTGAGAAAATGAAATGTCACCCACTGTTAGTGAAGATCAGGTTCAATATTGACGTTCAATAGCTCCAAGTGCAGGGTGCTGCACTTTGGCCACAACAACCCCATGCAGAGATACAAGCTGGGGTCGGAGTGGCTGGAGAGCAGCCAGACAGAGAGGGATCTGGGGGTGCTGATTGATACCCGCCTGAACATGAGCCAGCAGTGTGCCCAGGTGGCCAAGAGAGCCAGTGGCATCCTGGCTTGCATCAGGAATGGTGTGGTCAGCAGGAGCAGGGAGGTCATTCTGCCCCTGTACTCTGCACTGCTTAGACCACACCTTGAGTACTGTGTTCAGTTCTGGGCCCCCCAGTTTAGGAGGGACATTGAGATGCTTGAGCGTGTCCAGAGAAGGGCAACGAGGCTGGGGAGAGGCCTTGAGCACAGCCCTATGAGGAGAGGCTGAGGGAGCTGGGATTGTTTAGCCTGGAGAAGAGGAGGCTCAGGGGTGATCTTATTGCTGTCTACCACTACCTGAGGGGTAGTTGTGGCCAGGAGGAGGTTGCTCTCTTCTCTCAGGTGGCCAGCACCAGAACAAGAGGACACAGCCTCAGGCTGCGCCAGGGGAAATTTAGGCTGGAGGTGAGGAGAAAGTTCTTCACTGAGAGAGTCATTGAACACTGGAATGGGCTGCCCGGGGAGGTGGTGGAGTCGCCGTCCCTGGGGCTGTTCAAGGCAAGGTTGGACGTGGCACTTGGTGCCATGGTCTAGCCTTGAGCTCTGTGGTAAAGGATTGGACTTGATGGTCTGTGAGGTCTCTTCCAATCCTAATAATACTGTGATACTGTGATACTGTGTGAAAACCTCCTGGAGACTCTGAAGCTGCATAAGTCCATTGGATCTGATGAGATCCATCCACAGGTCCTGAGGGAACTAACAAATTAAGTTATTTAGTTGCATTCCATCATTAATAAGAAGTCATAGCATACTGGTGAAGTTCTCAGTATCTGGAAAAGGGAAAGCATAACACCATTTCCAAAAATTAAAAAAAAAGAAAAAGAAGGCTTAGGGAGCTACAGGGCAGTCAGTCTCACTTCTCTGCCCAAAAATATCATGGAGCAGATCCTCCTGGAATCTCTGAAAGGCATATGAAGAACAAGGAGGTAATTGGTGGTTTCACCAGGGGCTAATGGTGCCTGAGCAAATTTCATAGCTTTCTATGATGAGGTAACAGCAATGGTGGAAAATAGAAGAGTATCTGATGTCATCTACCTGTACTTGTGCAAAATGTTCAACACTGTCTCCTACGACATCCTTGTTTTTAAATTGGAAAGACATGGGTTTGATGGATGGACCACACAATAGATGAGGGGTGGGGGTCAGTGTTGCAATATCTAAGTGGATGCAAGGAATGAGTGGTGTTCCTCAAGGGTTGGTGCTAGGACCAGTGCAGTTTAACATCAGTTACACAGATAGTGGGATTGAGTGTACCTTCAGTAAGTTTTCTAACACAAACCTGTGTGCTCCAGTTGACATGCTAGAGGGGAGAGATGCCATCCAGAGACACCTCAATGGGTTTGAGAGGTGGGCCAATCCCACCTGGGATTGCTTGGACAAACCCAAACATAAATGCAGGTTGGGTGGAGAATAGACAGAAAGCAGTCCTGAGCAGGACAGCTTTGGAGTGCTGGTTGATGAGAAGCTGACAATACGTTCTTACCGACCAGAAACCTAACTGCATCATAAGAAGCATGGCCAGCAAGTCAAGGGAGGTGATTCTTCCCCTCTGCTCTGCTCTCAGAAGACCCCACCAGGAGTACTGTGTCCAGATCTGGAGTTTCCATCAAAAGGACAAGGAACTTTTAGAGCAGATCTACAGGAGGGTCATGAAGATGACCAGAGGACTTGAGCATCTTTGTTATGAAGACAGGTTGACAGAGTTGGAATTGTGCAGCCTGGAGAAGAGAAGGCTCTGGGAGCAGGATTTTTAAGGAAACAAGGAAGATGTAATCTCTCATTTTAGACCTGCAGATCTAAGCTCTGCTCTTAGAGGAGCATTCCAGTACTTGAAAGGGGCCCACAAGATAATGGGAGACAGATTCTTCAGAAGACATGAAGTGATAGGATGAGTGGTTGTGGCTTCAAACTCAAAGAAGCTTGATTTACATTAGACAGGAAGAAATTTATCCCCACAAGGATGCTGAAGCACTGGAACAGGTTGCCCAGAGAAGTTGTAGAGGCTCAAAGACTGAAAGTGTTCAAAGACAGTTTGGATGAGGTCTCAAGCAAACCTAGTCAAGTAGATGTCCCTACCCATGGCAGGGGAATTAGAAACAGATCTTTAACGTCCTTTCTAATGCAACCCATCTGATGATCTTATGATTTTAAAATCATAAAATCATAGAATCAATCAGGTTGGAAAAGACCTCCAAGATCATCCAGTCCAACCTAGCACCCAGCCCTATCCAATCAACTAGACCATGGCACCGAGTGCCTCATACAGGCTTTTCTTGAACACCTGGTAAGATGGCCCTGCTTATGCTAAAACTAATGAAGAGGGGAACAGAAGATCCCTAAGTTGCAAAACAAAAATCTACGGCTTACATTGCTAAAAGCCTACTTTGAGACAGTTGGAGATGACATGATGATGTGTTGTGAAAATTCAAGTATCAAACTGAAGCCTGGTTAAGTGGAACATGAAGCAACCAGGAATAGGTTTGTTGGGTACAAGTTACTGCTAGTCAAATTCAGTTGGAAAATACAGATGATTTCCATTTAGGCAGGATGATCAAAGGAATAACTTCATGGTGACTGATGACCATCTCAGAGATTAAATTCATTGTCTTACTAAATACACATCTTTGGGTGTAAATTATTTGACTTGCAATGGATGAAAGGCACCGTCCCTGGGGGTCTTCAAGAAAAGACTGGATGAGGCACTTAGTGCATTGGTCTAGTTGATTGGATAGGGCTGGGGGATAGGTTGGACTGGCTGATCTTGGAGGTCTCTTCCAACCTGGTTGATTCTATGATTCTATGAAAGTGCTAGGGAGAATTTGTAATCATTCCCTCAGCTGCAGAATTAATATATTGAGATCCTTCCGTTCCCCCTTCATGGATCCTTTCAATACAAGAATTGTTTGATAGCCTTTAGTATAATTATATGTTGGTGGTCTTGCACTGAAACAACTAAACTTCAATTCCAGGCCTCAAGTCTTCTGCTAGGTAATTTTTTAATTTGGAAAGTTATTTTCCTCCTCATTATCTCTGACTACTTCCACTGTACTGCAATATATTATGGCTAGAGGTAGCACATCATTGCCATATGGCCAACACTCATGTATCATTGTATCACATCATTAAAATGAAACTAAACTTTATGATATGTCTCCCTGAACATCTTCCTTAAATCTCATTACACAGAAAAGTGAAGTGATTTTCATTTCTGAGATGTGATTAAACCCACACTCATGTGCTGATTGAGGTTTAGACTCTCTTATTGGGAGAAAATAGGAACTTCAGAGCTAGCAGTCTAGTGCTACAGTACACCACTCTGTGAGACCATTACATTTAATCCTTCCTTTAGACTCACTCCAGGGGTGATTTCAATTAATTCTTTTCAAAATGTATCACTTTTGGGCATGCAGGCATAAATGATTCAAAGGCACTTATATATACACTGAGCAGAATGTACTGAAGGATACATACTATTGTTATAACATTTCAGAGCTTTTTCATAAAGGTACTTAATAGGAGCTTCTGTTACTCAAACCACTTCTCCTCTGCAGTAAATGCCCTTGGTACTAATTTTAAAATAAAATCTGTTTTTCTATGCAGATTTTCAAAATATTTCTTAGCCATCAGAACTGCCCTTTTCTTTGGCATGCTGGTACAGCTGTTTCCTAGAGGAAACATAATGGCATTTATCTTACAAATGATTTGCAGAACTCTTTTCCTGTCCACTTCAGTAGAACAAGATGCTGTTGATTCTAACACTTTTTCAGGAGACACAACTAAGTCTGTGCATGGAATTCATCATTGTTTCTTTATTTTCTCAATTACTATCATGGGAAGTGTGCTTTTACACTAAATAAATACATTGGTGGTGAGAAGACAAACAAGTAAAACAGCATAAGCATCTTAGAGATAACATTAGATAGCATTAGTTTACAATAAATGTGTTTACTCTGTCTACAAGAACCTATTAGACCTCTTTGTGCCTTGAAGAATTTAGAATCATAGAATCAGTCAGGGTTGGAAAGGACCACAAGGATCATCTACTTCCAATCCCCCTGCCATGGGCAGGGGCACCTCACACTAGATCAGTCTGTCTAGAGCTTCATCCTGCCTGGCCTTGCACACCTCCAGGGATGGGGCTTCCACAACCTCCCTGGGCAACCCGTGCCAGGATCTCACCACCCTCATGGTGAAGAAGTTTTTCCTAACATCCAGTCTGAATCTATCCATTTCTAGCATTCTCCCTAGGCCTATCACTGCCTGACGTCCTAAAAAGTCCCTCCCCAGCTTTCTTGAAGGCCTCCTTTAGATACTGAAAGGTCACAATAAAGTCACCTCAAAGCTGTCTCCTTTCCAAACTGAACAGCCCCAACTCCCTCAGTCTCTCTTCACAGGAGAGGTGCCCCTGCAGGAATCCACTGGTCGAGAAATTTGCTTCTGAAGGTGTATCTATACCTCAAAGTACTGCTTCTGTATTTAGAGACATGCCTGTTTAGAGGTACAATTTAGTGTATTTAATGGTTTAAATTACTTCAAGGACTGTGTTAAGCTACCTTTTCTTTGGTTGCTTTTTGTGTCTGCCAAATGAGAAAAGCAGAGAAGAAACTAAGTAATCACTGTGTGCAATTTTCTGAGTGAAGAGATTCTGCAGACTACATAAGTTAACAGTTTTATCAGGATAAGGGAAAAGATCACCAGATTGGTAGAAAATGTATATTCTTTCCAAAACATATTTGCACATCTCTGGATGTAGCCAAAGGCTTAGTTGTTAGCAAACTGTCAGGATTAAACATTATATTGTAGTCACCAGCTGCTAGATTCTGCAACTCTTCCTCATACAGAATAGCACTTACTCAATGGATAACCAACCTACTTCAATAAGACTGCTTATTAAGTAAACTATCATTCAGACTGAGTAGGAGTGGTGGAGTGGATTAGCATAGTAAGCATTTCATTTGAATTACTTGCTGTAATTCATTCTTTTTATGCTTTTGTTCTGATTTATTTTCATCATTATAAACTCAGGGAAACCACAGAGCCTTTCTTAAATTGTGCTGTATGGCTTTCTTTCAAATAAACTGTTTTAGAGGTGACTTCAGATGTCATCTTCTCCTTCATCTCAAAATGTATGAGCCATAAACCACTATACATGAGCTGACTAGGTAAAGTTGACTTCTTGGGGACACTTTCTTCACTCCCTCCACCAGGGAGCAGGGCAGGATAGTGGCTTCAGATATTTAAGTGGTTCCTTCCTAGTGCTGCCAGAAGAGTAACAGAAAATTAGTCTGACTTTATCTACCAATCTACTCTGAAAGACAAAGTCACCAAAACACCCTGAAATAGCAGAATTAGCAGAAACAATGATATTTAAAATGTCTTATACAAAATTTATGAGGTAAAAGAAATTGCCACTTTCCTCTCTTGACTAGAAACTTCTGCACTATTCAGTTCAATGCATCATTCTACTTATTTTTTGCAAAAGACTGATGATATTGCTGCTCTAGCTTTTAGTCTGCAGTAGGTAGTGCACAGGTTTGGTTTTATTTTCATTAATTTGATCGTGGCTGCCATTATAGAAAAGAAGGGAGATGCAAAACAAATACTTCCTGTAGTACTGATTACATTTGGATGCTATCTTGTAAGTGCATCTCAAGATACAAAAGTGAATTTGTGACCAAAAGAAATAATTACTTGGCTTTTTTTCCCCTGCATAAACCCTCAAAATTAAAAAAAAACTACACCAAACCCAAACAAATACAACAAAAAACCCAAACACACACCAAAAAACCCAAAGAAATGAAAACCCAAGCACTGGTGATAGAATAAACTTCATGGACAAGAGGAGGAAGGTTTTTTTGTACTATTAGATTTTATATATTGGAGCCACATTGGATTGGACCATTAATGTATTTATTAATATTTGCCAGTTGTTGCATACATACCCTTAGTTCATTTGATGTGTTCTGAAAGACATTCTGGCTTCATCTCAAGATAATTATATTGTTTTATCTTCTGGTATATTCTAGTTGACTGGATAGGGCTGGGGGATAGGTTGGACTGGATGATCTTGGAGGTCTCTTCCAACCTGGTTGATTCTCTGATTCTATGATTCTATGATTTATTTGAATAATGAATAGCACAAGAGAGTACTGGCCCATAATTTGAGCTTCTAAGAATGACAGCAATGAAGATGATTCCCAAAGGAAGGTCTACTTGGCAACTTTCAGATCAAAGACAATAAATTCTTCTGCCTTCTTTGGAAATAGAAATCATAGGGGAAATGGGTGGTGCAACTGCTGCACATTTTATATATATAGCTGAGAATTTTCCTGGAATAAGCCCAGAAAAAAATTTCATGGCCTGATCATTAATTATATAAAAGAGGCTAGTGCATAAAATACATACTTTTTGATCTTTACTTAATCACATTCTAAACCATCTGAAAATTAAACTTTTTTTTTACCTTTATATTTTTAAGCATTTGGATTAAAAAAGACTTTAATACTTTTAATCCTTTTTTTTTTTTTTTTCAACTAGACATTCAAAATAAGGTATCTGGGGCTCTATTAATTTGCTCATTTAGACTATTTATCTATTCATTATGTCCCAAGTTCCACAATTTATGTCAAAAATAACTTGAAGAAAACCAAGACTCAGAACAAAAGTATTTAACATTGAATCATGAGGAAGCTTTGCATGCATAAAGGATGAAAATTCTACAATTTTAACTTTTAAATAAAAATAATTCAGAAGTGAACATTAACATTAGAAGGTGGTTTAACTTTTTTTTTTTTGGAGGGAAGGTGATTTATAAGAACTTGTGGGCAAGTGCTTTTCATTAGCATTAACATTTCTTAGTTTCACAAACATTTTAAACTTACAATTTTCAAATAAGTTGAAAGTTTAAACCTGTATGAAGCAGAATTTTGTTTTCAGGTCATATTTGCAAAATGTATGAGGTTTAAAGCCCCACAGTGTATTAACATCCAAGAGGTGCTTTGCTTTGTCACAAGTTGTAAGGCTTATATGAGAGCCCTGTGTTAACTCTCTTGTGCTTCTGTGCACTGAAGCTAAACAAATTAGGTATTTCACAGAGTAGATTAGTACAGCCCTTGATTTTAATATCTTTGTATATAAATGCTAATACTGGAACTCTTGAATAAGGTAAGCTAGGAGGAGAAATAAATTTTAAAGGAGAAAACAGTTGTTGCTGCAACCCAACAGGCAAACCCCTCTACAATTTCAGTATGCTAATTTACCTTTTTTTTTTCTGATAAGGACAATAATTCAGATGCTTTATCACAAAAATAATTTAAGTTAATCAATCCAATATAAAAAGTGGGAAAAAATACAAATCAACTCAACCAAACTTCATGCATTTATATGGTTCCATAAATGTGCCTGGTCCTTCATAAAGCATTGAGAATAGGTCCTTGCTTCACAAAGTTCACAGTTAAAGATAATAGTTTACATATCCACTTCAAAGAGTGGTGAACAATGGTGCCAGGTCCAGCTGGAGAGCTGTAACTCATGGAGTCCCCTAGGGATCAGTGCTGGGACTGTTGCTGTTCAACATCTTCATCAATGACATTGATGAGGGCACAGAGTGTTTGCTCAGCAAGTTTGCTTACGACACCAAGCTGGGAGGCTTGGCTGATACAGCTGAAGGCTGTGCAGCCATCCAGAGAGACCTGGAGAGACGGGAGAGCTGGGCACAGAGGAACTAAATGAGGTTCAACAAGGACAAGTGCAGTGTCCTGCATCTGGGGAAGAACAATAAACTCCACCAGTACAGGCTGGGAGGTGATCTGCTGGAGAACAGCCCTGTGGAGAGTGATCTGAGAGTGCTGGCCAAGAAGGCCAATGGGTGTGTTTAGAAGAGTGTGTTCAGCAGATCGAAGGAAGTTCTCTTCCCCCTCTACTCTGCCTTGGTGAGACCTCTTCTTGAGTACAGCATTCAGTTTTGGGCTCCTCAGTTTAAGAGTTCGGAATCTGCTGGAGATGGTCCAGCAGAGGGCTATAAGGATGATTAGGGGACTGGAGCACTGCCTGATGAGGAGAGGCTGAGGGATCTGGGTTTTTTTTTAGTCTGGAGAAGACTGAGAGGGGATTTAATAAATGTTTATAAATATTTTAGGGCTGGGGGTCAAGAGGGGGAGGACAGGCTCTGCTCACTTGCTCCCTGGGATAGGACAAGGAACAATGGATATAAGCTGCAGCACAAGAGGTTCCACCTCAACAGAAGGGGGAACTTCTTTACTGTAAGGGTCAAAGAGCACTGAAACAGCTTCCCAGAGAGACTGTGGATTCTCCTTCTCTGGAGACATTCAAGGCCTGTCGGGATGCACTCTTCTGTGACCTGAGCTAGATTGCATGGTCCTGCTGTGGCAAAGGGGTTGGACTCAATGATGTCTTTGGGTCCCTTCCAAACCCTGACATCCTGTGATCCTGTAATAATATCTCTGCTTAGCTTAGATGTTAACAAAAATATTTCACTGAAAGAACTGTAAAGCACTGGAACAGGTTGCCTAGGGAAGTGGTTGAGTGGTTGTCCATGGAGGTATTTCAAAGATGTGTAGATGTGGCACTTAGGGACATGGTGTAGTGGGGGACTTGACAGAGTTATGTTGATAGTTGGACTCAGCAGTGTTGTTAACAGTTGGATGCAATGATCTGGAAAGTGTTTTCCAATCTATACAACTCTATGATTCAGTGAAAAGTGTAAAATAGGACACATGACATATTTTTGTTATTGTACTACTTTTTCCGTTGGAAATGAAAAGAATTTGTCTCATGCCTTTTCAGTTGGTCAACAAAATAACTTCAAACCACTGCCTTTTATCCCAGGTCTTCACAATAGGATTTGAATAAGAACTTAATTAAATATGGGGGGGGGTTGGAAGTAGACAAGCTTTGAAGTCACTTCCAACCTAAACCATTTTATGATTCTATGTAACTTGCTGTTATATCAGAAACCATTAAATAACTAGAGAAGTTGAGAGATGGTAAAATAGGGTAAAATAGCTGTAAGTCATATAGACAGCAAATGATTTTGCTGACAGAGAAATGACTGGATTGAATGGTGACATACCAAAGGCTAGCCTTCTGGTTTAGCTGCTCAGCTGTTCTGCAAATGATTTGGTAAAAATATTGGTTTGTTACTGAAACAGCTGATGCTACAAATTGGCAAAAAAATATCTGCACAGAGTATATGATCTCTTTCTGTCATGGAGGGATATTCTGCTGCCTATGCTGATTGTGGCAGAGGGGAGAAATTAATTGGTGCAAGATGATATTCTATAAAAATATATATTTATTAACTTCAATATTCTGAACTCTTGCCACCCCCAACCACAGTATATTGATATTAAAAGGATCCTACACGGTTATGAAAGACATTCTAGGATTAATATCCAACCATACCTTATTAATAACTAGCAAACAGTTCAAACTATAAACAGAGAGAGGATTTTCCCCATGGCTTAATGCCGCTTGGGGTCAGTATACTGCTTGCCCAGCAAGAGTGGGCTGAAAGCTCTTTCTGCTCTATGGCAGGAGCCAATAGAAATTACAGAGACATCAAAGCATTTACTCACAATTCTGATTAATCAATAATCACCCTCTGGGGCTACATCATGGTGTCCAAACTTCAGGGGAGCCTTTGCCCATGGCCTTTGAGGCTGGAATCCTCCCAGCTTGAGGGGAAAGGAGAATCTTCCCAGATTCTGGGGAAAGGATGCAGTCTCTGACCTTGTTCTCCTGGCAACAGATGCAATCTCTGCCCTTGTCTCCTGGCTTCTTCTGGACGCTCTGTGCAGGGACTGTTGGCAGGACCTCAGGTGCAGAAGGAATACAATGTTGTGCAGTCTGAGCACGGTCTCACGCTGGCTAGCAGGCCAATAGCATGCAGACAAGTGAAGTCTGCTCCTGGTTACTTGTGGCAATGGGGCACACCAGGAAATCATAAGGCAGTGGGTGTGTAATAGGATGCATGGCTGCACTGGAGTCTAAGCTCCATAAAGGCAGGCATAAGTGAGCTCTGTGAGTACGCAGGCAGGCAAGCAATGTGAGGGAGCAAGCACGTTCTTTACCTGTGTACCCCCATTTATTAAATGTGGGCAGAGATTAATGGCCCTTTGGACACCACAATGACCAATCAGGTTTTGGCAGTCAGCCAAACTATACCATAATAGGCAAAAGCCACAGGTCTGGACTTTCCAAATATGGGGATAACGTGGGCCTTACGCTAGGCAGGCACGAGCTGGGCATGTGGGCTTACACAAACATGTTTACAACCACATTATACAATCAGGGATCCTGGGCAGGCCAGACTTTATGGCACCAGGTCTGTTGTGCCCCTTTTATCTATTTAATGTGTTTACCTCTGGTTTGGGCAGAAAAACATGTTCAGGCAGGGCAAGGCATAAATAAGTCTATTTTCAGGCCTTCGAGCCCTCCACAACACTTTCTTAGTCTAGCACTCTACCAATCAGTTCCCCTTCCTGGCAAACCCAGGAGATTGATGAGTAATGGGAAAAGGATGAAATTCAAATGCTCACAGAGCATGAATGTCACTCTTAGAGCCTATTAAGAATATGTGCTTGTAATGGAGGGGTATTAATTGATTGCAAAATAGGATTTTTTCAAAATTAATATTGTTTATTAATTTTGGTATTCAAAATTCTCTCCACCCCCCTGACCACTATTTTTAGTAATAATTAGTTTTTTTTGCAATGGTCATGGAAATATTATGCAAGGATCTAGAACATTTAAGAAATAACTAAGATTCATACAACATTTAAACTCAATGGAACTGGAAGAGAAGTTCTTGCAGTCAATATACCAGTTGTCCACTAGATGGACTGAGGAAGCCCCTTTCTGCTTATGGCAGAAGGCTAGCACTCAATTAGATTCAATTACAGAGTTTTGCTAAAGGTTTTGCTAAAGAGGCTTTGAGTATTTACTCACAGATATTATCTCCTGATTTGCGGGGAGCACCCAAACACTTTCAGGGAGTTCTGTTGATGCTCTGTCAGCTGCTGAGGCTTCTGATTCTTCTCAAGATTTACAGGCTGCTGGGGAAAGGAGGCAGATGATCACTGACCTTATCCTGGTTTCTCTGGATGATTTGTGTGTCCCTTCCAGGGCTCCTTGTTGTCCTGGAGTCCTGTACCCCTAAATTCCTCTCCTGCCCGGACTTCGGGGGGAAAGGAGAAAAGCCGCCTGGTTCCCCCCCCCCTCACCTGCCCTGCAGCCGTGAAGGGGGGGAGGACTGCCCCATGAAGGGGGGGGGGGGGGCGACTGCCCCGTGAGTTCCCACGCTGGAGCCAGGCTGGGATTGGCCGTGCGCATTCGTGCCTAAGGTGTGGTAACTCTACCCTTTGTCTAGCGAAGGTTATAAATATTGGGGGTCTTCCCGCCTTTGGGGTTCCCACTTTGGATTTTGCCCGTGCCTGGACGTATGTATCTGCCTGAGCTCACACACTCCCCTATGGCTGGACTGCAGGGAGACCTTCAGGAATTTGCTTTCCTACCGACACCTTTGTGTGCCTAACGACCCTTAACGACCCTTAATGATTCCTGTAGCCGCTGGAAAAGGAGAGGAAGACAGACCGCACGAGTCAGCCTGAGTGAGTTATTTGTCTTAGCTTAATTTAGTAAGAAACCGCTATTAATTAATAGCTGAGTCCTTTTCCAACTTCTGACTTCCAATATAGTCAGATTATTGATGGTATCCTTGTAGATTAATTCTCATGCAACTGAACCTGTTTATTAAACTAAATTAATCTTTGTATATATAGCTGTGGGGGCGGGTTTTTGGGAAAATAAAAAATAACTCTTTTTGATAAATTCTCGACTCGGCTACGTATCAAATCCTGCTCTCCGCAACACTTGTCTTGGAAGATGTATTTTAATAAGAGAAATTAGATTATAGGATATGTAAAGAAAACAGTAGTGATGTTTATTTCACTCATAGGTTTGCTGAGACATATGAAAACTAGTTGATGCTTTCTTGGGAAAGGCTGCAAGCAAGAGGACAGGGTTACCCTTCAGAATGATCTTGGCAAGTTGAGAAAGATTTTAATCTAAATAACGTGTAAGTGAAAAAAAAAAAACACGTGAAAATGGCTGTCTAGGCAGCAGATCTCCACAAAAAAAGTTCACAGTATCAGAGAATGTCAGGGGCTAGAAGGGACCTCCAAAGCTCATCCAGTCCAACTGCCTGATGGAGCAGGATCACTTTGACCAGATCACACGGGAATGCATCCAGGCAGGTTTTGAATATCTCCAGAGAGGGAGACTCCACAACTCTCCCAGGCAGCCTGTTCCAGGGTTCTATCACCCTCATAGGGAAAAAAATTCCTCCTCATAACACAGTGTCTCCCCAGCTCTGGCCGCATTCACTGCTTCTTCCTGACCCTGCACATAACCCAACTAATCATTCTGCTAACCCAACTAATTGCCCTTGCTGATTCTTCCAACTGACCTTGCATGTAAGGCAGACTCTGGGATAAGGGAGGGGGGTGGAAAGTATGTGAAAGGGTTGTTGGGAGCCCCTCCTGGGCACTCTAACTGCTGGGAGAGGTATTGTGTTTCTGTATTACTTTCAACTTGTATATTTCTGTATATAGCTATAAATATTTGTCATATATTGTAAATATCTGCTTGTATATTGTGCTAAGGTGTGAATACAGAGTTTCATTCCTTAACTTCCAGCTGGCTGAGTCTAATCTGGGTGAATTCATTTTGTGGGGAGGCATGTGACTGCCGGAACCACCACAGCAATTATTTTCTGCCTTGAAGTTTTACCTTTTAGAACAAAATTTATTAAAACTACCTTTCTAAGAAATTAATATCCTGCTTTTGCAAAAGTTCTTTTTGTACAGATGTTAAGGTCTACATTTATACCATGGTACAGAGAACTTTTGGACAACATTATGGGAGTATGTCACTACTTACACATGGTACTCAAAAAAAATCAATTCCTATTCCAAAGAAATCAGAAATTTTATTTATCTTTAGTACTTCAGAAACTTGAAAGTTTGATGATCCTGCTGAAATGTAAACGTGGAGATTTCAAGCATTCAGGTTACAGCTTTGCAGAATCATAGAAGCATAGAATCATAGAATCAACCAGGTTGGAAGAAACCTCCAAGATCATCCAGACCAACCTAGCACCCAACCCTAGCCAAACAAATAGACCATGGCACTAAGTGCCTCATCCAGGCTTTTCTTGAGTACCTTCAGGGACAGTGACTCCACCACCTCCTTGGGCAGCCCATTCCAATGCCAATCACTCGCTCTGGCAAGAACTTCCTCCTAACATCCTGCCTATACTTCTCCCACCACAACTTGAGACTGTGTCCCCTTCTTCTGTTGCTGGTTGTCTGGGAGAAGAGACCAACCCCCACCTGGCTACAACCTCCCTTCAGGTAGTTGTAGACAGCAATGAGATACCACCTGAGCCTCCTCTTCTCCAGGCTAAACAACCCCAGCTCCCTCAGCCTCTCCTCATAGGGTTTGTGTTCCAGGCCCTTCACCAGCCTTGTTGCCCTTCAAGAACAGCATCTTTTTCCATTGCGTTGGGCGTACAAAGTAAGACAGTAACTCTTACAAACAAACAAACCAAAACAAAAACAAAAAAACCCCAAACCAAACAAATCAAAAAGTGAGTGAAATCCATTCACAGGCTCAATGGCTTCACTGCAAAGGCAATTTCAGACTATGGTAAATAAAGACTCACATGTGTGTTGAGACCAGACATTTTTTTTCAGTCTCACAGGTGATCAGCGAGAGTCCAGAAGTCTTCGTACTCCATTGAAGAGGCATCTGACATTACTGTGTTACTGATGATGTCAAACATAGGCCACTCTGGTTTGTTTTTCCTGTCAGTTCTCACACAGGAGCCAGACAGTTTATCCACTCAGGAGACTCACTTGGCAGATGAAGAACCCAGATGCCAGTTTACAGATTTATTTTTTCCAGCAGAGCCTGGTTAGCTTTTGACTGGCTTTTATTGCAGGCTTTGTCAAGTGGCTCGTCTGTTATAAAGGTACCAAGTCCTTCTGGAGCAAATTCCTTCAAAGCCTTTTCTAATTATGAAGAGTTCACATGTTGTTTGTCTGGTTTGGTTTCTTTTTTCTTAAATGTCACTAATATTATGCAACATTTGTAGCTATTGTTTTCCTCACAAATGGAAGATGAGCATCATTGCATGCAACTAGCTAACATAAAATACAATCATTAAAAGAAATAGATGATCATTTCTTAGGTTGAAATAAGATTCAACTTCTGCCTCTCCAATGACATTTAACCCTGGATTCGAAGTAAAACAAAATAAAAAATAAAACCAATCAAAAAAAAAAAAAAAAACCAAACCCACAAACCAAAACCAAGAAGCAAAGATATTCATGAATGAGTCACCTTTATTTTTATTAATTAGTCCTTTGCCTTCTCTTTGTCTTATGTAAGTGCTGGATCCTTACCTCACACCATATCACAACATTAAGTCAGTGAGATCATAGCATCATAGAATTGTTTTGGTTGGAAAACACCCCTTAGATCATCACATCTGTTACAGGCTGAGTTTTAAACTGTTGCTATTCACACCGTCCTGCCTTATGTCAGCTTCAAAATGAAAGTGCTGGCTGGAGCAAAGTATTATGGGGCTTGAAGTGCAGAGTGTAATATGAGAGGCTTCCTGCTCCAGTTGCGGCTTTTAGGTTCGGGGTATATGGATGTTGGCTCTCTTCCACTGTGATGGCAAACAGAGTAGGAGGGATATAGTAGTTTAAACTTACTTGCTGCTGCTTGCTGCTGCTTACTGCTATGCTTTTTCTGCAAACAGGCTAAGGTAATTTTGCATTATATTGTTATTATCTCATTTACTCAGCAAACTCTTATATATCTCAACTCCATCTCAACCCAGAGGTTCGGTTTGGTTTGATTTTTTGAGAGGGACGTTTTGTGTTACTTTTTCCTCACTTCTGTACTTGGGAAAAAAGGCACTCTCAGTGCTTTAACCTGTTCCAGAGTCCAATCATCAACTTAAAACCACCATGGCTGTTAAACCATATCCCACAGTGCCATGTACACATATTTCTTTAGCACCTCCAGATCCAGTGACTCCACCATCTCCCTGGAAAACCTATTCCAATGTGTGGCCATTCTTTCAGTACAGAAATTTTCCCTAATATCCAATTTCCCTAATATCCAATCCCTTGTGCAACTTGAAGCTATTTCTTCTTCTTGTATCACTTGATACTAGGGAGAAAAGACCAATCCCCACCTCAGCACAACCTGCCTTCAGGTAATTGTAGAGAGCAATGAGAGTTCTGCACATTATTGTTCCATTCACACAGTCACCATCTTGATACAGTATTTCTGCAAGTTCCAGCTTGTTGCTGAAAACAAGCTTCTCTCTCTCCAGCTCTTCTTTTAATGAGTACTACTGAAGCCAAGAAGAAAAATGAAGATACTTGAAGGCAAGGCATCTGTTTGTATGTTATTTACTTAGGCTCCAGCTTTCATCACAACCTAATCTATCATATTTCACCTGGTTTTGCTCATCATTCAAAGTTCTCCATTGTCTGATAGCATTCAGAACAACTGAAATCAAGCATCACTGATAATATCTTGCATGCTAAACTGTTCATCTAAATTATTTGTGGCAGTGACACACAATATTCCATGTATAATTGTCATATAGATTATAAAATTACTTCAGTAAGTCAAAGATTGTGTATTGATTGTTATATTCAAGTGTCCAAGAACTTAGCTGAAACATTTATATTTTGAAGTGAAAGAGAATGGAATTGGTTCCTTATTCATTTCCTTAGTCTAAAACCTAGCATTGTGTGTTTTTAAATATAGTAGGAAGTACAAAGGTGAGTAGCCCTACCTGTCCAACAACTTTGGGTCATTTTATCACCTTTGGGGATGCTGTTTTAGCTCTCCATGGCTTTTATGGCTCAGGGGTTTTTTTCAGGCACATAGCACAAGTAGGTTCAACAACTCATCAGGATTCAGACCACAGCTTCACACCTGTGCTGTACTTTGACTAGAAGACATTTCCCTTCATAATGATGAATGAAAGTGAAGTAGATGGATAGTATAGAATCATAGAATCATAGAATCAGTCAGGGTTGTGCACTAGTTTGAGGCTAACTGGAATATTTTAGAGAGAGAAATTAGATAATCATCTGTGAAAAGGAAACAATGGAGATGTCTACTTCACTCATAGGCTTGCTGAGATATATAAAAACAAGAACACAAAACACAGATAAGACAGAATGGGAGAGACTGTGTGGGGTCTCTGTTGGAGCCTGTGCTTTGTCCCTGGGCTTCTTCTGTGTAACTAATCCTTCTGCTTTCTAACCCCCTGGACAGTCCTCAAAACTCACTTTGTACTTACGGCAAATTCTGGGATAAGGTAGAGGGGTGGAAAGAAGGTGAGAATCATAGAATCATAGAATCAACCAGGTTGGAAGAGACCTCCAAGATCATCCAGTCCAACCTATCACCCAGCCCTATCCAGTCAACTAGACCATGGCACTAAGTGCCTCATCCAGTTTTTCTTGAAGACCTCCAGGGATGGTGCCTCCACCACCTCCCTGGGCAGCCCATTCCAAATCACTCTCTCTGTGAAGAACTTCCTCCTAACATCCAGACTATATCTACCCCGAGAGAGGTAGGGAGCCCCTCCTGGGGCTGATTTCTGGGAGAGATGTTGTGCTTCTGTATTACCTTTAACTTGTATATTTCTGTATATATTTGTGATATATTGTGAATATCTGCTTGTATATTGTGCTAAGCTGTAAATATAAAGCTTCATTTCCTTAACTTCCAGTTGGATGAGTCTAGTCTGGGTAGTTTCATAAGAGTGAGGGGGGCAGGTAACACCCAAACCATTACAGGTTGGAAGGGACCACAAGGATCATCTAGTTCCACCCCCACTGCCATGAGCAGGGACACCTCATACTACATCAGACTGTTTAGAGCCTCATCCAGCCTGGCCTTAAACACGCTAGGCATGTGGCTTCCACAACCTCCCTGGGCAACCTGACCCCATTCCAGGGTCTCATCACTGTCATGGTGAAGGACTTCTTCCTAACATCCAGTGTGAATCCTCTAATTTCTAGCTTTGTTCCGTTCCCCCTAATCTTATCATTACCTGATAGTAAATTGCTTGCTTCCTAGTTAAGAAGTATGCAACTAGAAATTATCTGATCTGAATACAAATTTTCAAATAATGCACAATCTCAAATATGAGGCAGTTACATGCTCTAAGAGATAGCGAGTTCTTAAACATACTGTGGGTTTCCACAACTCTTGAACACCAAGCATCCTATCCTTCTCGGTACCTTACAGCATAATAGAGAGCAACGTCAGATGAATGGGATGAAACAACATGGTTTTAAATTCTCTTAACTCACCAAACTTCCATAAAATACCCAACATATCGTAAATCATCTTATAACAACCCATGAGAGAAATGCTCAAATGCATTTCATAGAATCATAGAATATCAGTGCCTGGAAGGGACCTCAAAAGCTCATCCAGTCCAAACCTCCTGACAGAGCAGTATCAACTAGACCAGATCACACAGGAACATGTCCAGGCAGGTTTTGAATATCCCCAGAGAGGGAGACTCCACAACCAACCTGGGAAGCCTGTTCCAGTGTTTTATCACCCTCACAGGGAAAATTTTCCTCCTCATATTTAAATGAAACTTCCTATGACTCAGCTTCCACCCATAGCCCCTTGTCCTGTCATCAGGCATCACCAAGCAGAGCCTGGCTTCATCCTCCTGGCACTCACCTTTACATGTTGGTAAAGATTGATGAGGTCAAATTGTTGTTTCTTAGCCATACAACATTGTCGGTACTTAGTCACAGAAAGAGATACACATACCTAATTCCAGTTTCCTAATGGTATGTGATTGGTAAGAAACAAAATTAAAAGTGATTAAATTGTCCTTCTCATCCACACTGGTGGGTCTCAGCCTAGTACTGCTGAGACGAAAGGCCACAACACAGCATAGTACCTGCACATGTAAGTCCCCTGTGATAGTTGTGAAGACAAGATAAGCTATTTGTACAAAAAGTGGTTTTCATGCTGTGTGTTCTCTACATTTCCCTAAAATTATGCTTTGATCTGTAAGTGCAGCTTTTAGATAGCTTGTTGAGACATTGCCACTTCACAATAATGTGTGCAATTCTCCACCTCCAAAAGCTTCTCAAATACAGAACCAAACTTTATTGGTTTCATTAGTGGTTTGGGGTTGGGACTTTTTTCTATCTAAAATCCGATCTACCACTTTGAATACATACTCATGAAAGCAGCTTACCATGCTTAGATAGCCTGATTTTCTGCAGAAGCCTGGGGAGTGCTGCTGTGCACTAGGACTAATTTAGAATTGCAGTGAATCAGATGCTCATGCTTGCATGGGAAGTCTACCTGTATGAGTAATTCTCTAAGACTGGCACCAATGGTTTGAATTTGCCATGATGCAGAGAGGTTCCTTGGCCCAGGTTTTTCCCAAAGACTTGTTTTCTCCCTCTGTCTAGCTTTCTCTTTTCTTCTTTCTCTTTCTATGTTTGCTTCTGATGGACAAAAGAAAAAAAATGTATTTCCAGGCAACTTGCTATATTTACAATCAAGTGACATGGCAGCCAGACCATTACTTATCAACTCTCCATTAAACTTTAATAGATTAATCATCAATTATTGAGAGATTAATGTTCAGATCCAGCTGTGCTGTCCCAGTTCAGTTCACAAGTGCCAACAAAGATACTTTATGGCCTATGCTGTTGAGCATTCGGATTCTCAATCAGCTCTTACTCTCACATCTCAGGTTTTTGAAGCAGAAAGAGAAGTGATGGCTTTTTAGATTGAGTATGCAGACAGAATGAGAGAGAAACAGAAATCTGAGGTGAAGAATAATTTTCCAGTGCTTAGGAATATTCTGATACTTGAGTTTTGTGACTAAACATTTTCCCTTAAAAACATAAACCCCCCATCTCTTGAGGATCAGCTTCTTTAACTAGAAAGATAATGCTAATTTGAAATGTGTTATCTACAGGTCTTATAACATGAAAAAAAATAGTATCTACAGTGTTAAAAAATAAAAAGTGACAGTGACTTATTAGTACACTGTAAAATAAAACTTTCATTCTAAACATAACTGAGCTTTCCATCTAAAGCCAAACCAAATGCTGCAAGATTTGGTGTGTGTTTAAAAAACCCTGAAACACAAGGAGGGGTGCTGATAAGTGTAGCAGATGATTCAGAAATGGACTGATATTTTCCCCATTAAGAATGAAAACTGAAATTCTGCAATGTGTATATATATATATATATATATATATAGTCAGCTGTAGACAGTGAAGCACAGATCAAGAGATAATGAGACTTAAACTAAAGGAATTGATGCTTTCACCTTACTTTGGAGATCACCATGCATATGCCATAAAGACAGGGTCTGTCAAGCAATATTTCCCTACCCCTACCCTTGCCAATATCAGTCTACCTGTCAATCTACCTGCTTATTAGTATGCTGTCCAAGGTTGAAAATAAATACCAAGGCAGTGTTTCTCAGTCAGTCTTCATTGCCACAAGGAATAAACAATGAACAGAGAAACTTCATCACTAGTTCATTACAGTCACTTGTGAACAATTTAGAAGCATAAGCAGGCTTTGGGAGCAGGCAGGTAATTGGTGAGATAAAAATTATATAAATCAGGGTACTGAAGCTGTCATCTACAAGTCCTGCAGGGCAAAGTGAAAATATGTATTGATATATAAGGAAGGGAGCCAACATGAAATGATAAGTGTATTACCAAGTAATTTTGTTAGCTGATTGCTTTCTTTGATGAACAAAGCCTGAGAGATAGAAGGAAATAATTTTGATTTTGACTTTTACAGAACACTCAAGTACATGGAAGAGGAGATTGGAACATAAAACCAGTCCTGTATACACAAGCCACATATGCACTGACTGTGGCTGGTGTGTGAGGTTCTAAGCATGATTTATATTCATTTCAGCATCAACAGGAAAACACCAGTCATGGAAATAAAACCTCTTCAACATTGGTTAAAATCATCATCTAAAATCATCATTGTTGCTATATCCAGCAGCTAGCTTCAGTCTGTTGTGGTAGTCATCACAGCCACGTGAGAGATTGTTTAGAAAAAATCTGCTCTCCAGACCATCATGTCCAGACTCTCTGAGCTGCATTGCTCTAACAGAAACACTTGGGTAGAGTATGTGTGCCAACATACTCTTGCTGGGAAAAGTGTTTCACATGTTAAAGCTGCACACCAAAGGCCAAGGTCTACCTCCCTGGGAAAGGCAGAATATTTTATCAATGCGGGATAATAATTGGTACATAATTACTTAATTATGGTTGGAATTGTTAGTTCACTCTATTTACCATTTGGACAGAAGAGGGTTCCACTAAGGCCATTAGCAAAAACATTGGGATGGTGTCAGAGGGTGGCGAATAATTTGCTAGCACTGCAAATAACATTCTGATAAATAATAGATTGATGGATTCCTTAGAGGCCAAGAAAGGATCTGGAGTCAAGGGCTTAAATCTAAGAGGAGTCTGGTAACTACATCTTTAGGTCTTGGACTCCAGTAAATAGACTCTTCCTCTCCTCTTATCTCAGAGCTTGCAAGAAGAACGATTTCATGACTCTGACTGACATTATGTATGGTGATATGTAAAATCTGGCTATTACACAACTCTTGTTCTGCTCCCAACTACAACTCCCAGAAGACACAAGATTTCAGAGTGATCTTACCTAGGCTCTGCACACTGTCTCACTAGTGACTAATGCAATGCATTAGTGAGGAGGACTGATTGACATACCAGTGATAGCCACTAGACAGTGGAGCCTGGGCACATTCACCTTCTGTACATGTAAGTAAATTGTGTGTTTGTTACAAAGTGATCAATCATGTGTCTCTTTAAACTAAAATACTGTGGAAGAGCATGTGTGGACTGTGCTTACAGCACAGCCCTTTAATCGATACTACAAGGGAAAATGAATAATGTTGCCTTCTATTCATTTGGCAGTGTATTGTGAGACTAATATAGTCTGTACCAATTCCAGTAGGAAACAAATGCATAAAAGGACATACATTAAGGCAGTCTAGGTGGTTTGCATTTCTGACTGTCCTGATGTTTTGAACTGTTACTGCAAGATGAGTATAAAAGCATAGTGGACAAAGGAAAAAAAACACTAACACTAACATTACTAACATTTAATAGAGATGGCCTCTATCCCCATTTTCTTTCTACTGACAAAACAAGAGAATAAAACTAAACAGTCTTTTAGGGTGAAGAAGACAGAGGTTTTATGCCTGTTGCAAAATATTTTTTTGCAATTTTGAAATAATTCTTCTCTTTCAAACATTCACTCACACACAACAACAACATATCTGACTAGAAATCATTTGGTACATGTATTTGACATAAATTTGCCAGCAAGCCAAATACAGAAGACAGTATAAGTCTGTAGCTATACCACCTTGGGCTTTGATCTTGTCAGATCTCATAAACTAAGCAAGATTGGGCCTGCTGTGTAATTGGGATGGAAGACCTCCAAGGAAAACCCAGCTGTTGTAGGAAGTGGTATTGGTCACCCAGTAGGTGGTATTCTTCATTCCGGCTCTGTACTGAGTCAATGCTATACTAAAGATGATGTTGAAGGTATTATCTATGCGTGATACATAAATCTAGGATGCTGACCAAGTGGGGTAATTAGATATCCCCTGGCACATTTCATAAGAGCTAAAATTGTTAACTGCAGCATCCTGGACAAAATCCAATCTGAGTAACTATGTTATGCCAGCTTAAATATTCTCTACAGTTATAACTGAAAAAAGGATATTAAATACTTTTAATTCACCATATATTGGTTTGTATCATTTATGTACACTGTTAAACTGTGATGTTTCATTCTGGAGGTAATAATATTTCACTGTTGGCTGAATAATTCTTGCATGGCCTATAAAGCACAGTCGTAGTGAAAATCATCTTATACAAGTAAATATTTATACAGAGCATTTTTATTGCGGTACAGCATGTTTCTCAGATCATATTATATGGCTTAGGTAGGCAAACCTCTTTTTGTGAACAAAAATTAAAATTGAAAGGTTTGTCTTATATTATCATCTCCTTACTAATTCATCACTCAGCTAAAATTTGTCATCACTGTGTAAATTTGGGCAGATGGGAATTCTTTTCCTTTACAGTTAGCTAAATTTAGAAACAAGGCAAAACTTTCTGGGTCCTCAGAGTTTCAAATATCTTGAGATCAGACAGATTTGTGCAAAGATTTGTGCTGGGTATTCTTCAGCACATACAATTCTGTTCCACACTGGTGTAGAATTCACTGAGCCATTAAATAAATTGCATTATTAAAATCTCAATGTTATATGACATAATTATGATGAAGTTTGCAATAGCATCCTGAATTTTTATTGCTTTCAGATTTGCAAAGTTAAAATTAAAACCCCATAAGTTAAAATTAAAACTCCATAGTCAGCTTTGGATTTTGGAAGTCTGATAGCACTGTGGGTAAATCATCACGAAGTGAGATTAATGGCAACGTAATTTTCTCAGAAGAAAGAACCTCTACTGTTAACATTCCAATTTAATTATTTAACTGTCATTTTTAAAAAAAATGAACACATAGTATGAAAAGCAATACATTGGATTACATTTGCAAAATTTTGCCAAGACTGAAACCATGCAATTCAACACAATTTTATTTGGCAGCACTCATGTGAAAGGAAGAATGTACTTAAGTGTTCTTTATTATGACATCTTGTCTGAACATGTCATAATAATTAAAGATATAATAACTTTATCAGCAAAATTAGCTGTCAGATCACTACTTTATTGTTGATCTTAGAATATGATAAAGTAACTCCATAAAATATTTTTTGAGGGTGGGGAGACTGCTGAAAAAATGTCAATTTCCTAATCACATTAAATCACAGATCGTTTGGGGAAATGCGTCAAAAGAAAAGCAGCAGCTCTTGTGCCAACCATCAAGAGAAAAGCAGCAACTCCTGTGCTATTCTATGGAGTGATAATTTTAGATGTTCTTGAAGGAAATATTGTCAACTTATGTAGACAGCCTCAAGATTTACACACACACACAAAATAAAAGGAAGTATTTTTCACAAAGTAACACAAAGTATCTTGTTTCTTAAAGGTGATTTTATTAACTAAAATTTTGGAATTAAATCTTTTCCTGCCAATAAGTTTTCAACTTCATCTCAGAGCTTCAGGGAGATGCCTTAATTCATTTGTAAGCCAAATGCTGAAACTGTTTCTCTTTGCTAAGCAGCTGAACTCATATTTTTCTTTTTTGACATGTACTTCAGTGTGTTCTGGAAAATATTAGACTGAAAAAGGTGTACAAAAAAATATACCAAAAGCAATAACTGGAAAAGAAGTCTCTCAGCCCAAGTGAATGCTCTAAATACTAAAATGCAGTTTAATGCTGCTGGACATTTTTTTATTCCTTTTCCACACTTTCAGGAGAAAAAGCAGCAACAACAAAAAATCTAGGTTATTCTTTCTTTACTGAGGAAAGCCTTAAACAGTTTGGAAGTAGATTACAGCCTACATATACAGACAAAATGCAACCCCCACATTGATCTTTCTTCCCATTCTCACCCCTCTGGACTGATGACCAGAAGAGTGAAAATAAGTGTTTAACTTGTTTCAAATTATAAGTCAGACTTGAACTTGAATATTCCACCCACCAAGGGAGAATTCCACTTACCAAAGCAACAAAAGGCTAGGTGAATATCTCTTTCCAGATTTTCCCTAAAAAAAAATGTGTGCATATATGAGTGTGTGTATATATATATGTGTGTGTGTTTGTGTGTGTGTGTGTATATATATATATATATATATATATATATATATATATATATATATATATAACAGTTTGTCTTTTTTGCCATTGTTTTTACCTAGCCTTAGTTAATTTTTAAAAAGGCAGAGGAAACAATATTTAATCTGAGGCACAGAATTTAGGTAGAAGTGGATATTAACATTAATTTGCTTATTAGTTGTTACTATTTTAAATGGGTTGGAGTAGGTGGTTTGAAACATTAAACACAGTTGTGGGAGGTGGGAAAGAAAGGGGGAAATCCAAAGTTGAGAATTTAAATTCAGACCTCAAATAAGTGTGAATTTACTCCTCCTGATAGTAGCGGATGTTTTAAAATAGATGCGACCACAGATTTCAGATGCCCAAGGGCAGAGAGTTATAAATCCACATTTAGACACCTAAGTAATACTGGCTTGATTTCAAAATATATGTAGAAATGCACCTCCCACTGCTTTTGCAATAATGCTGTCAGGTCATTTTTGTTAGGTTATGTCAATGCAGAGCTGGAAACTTGGATATCTGAACCTGAAAGTTACAGACATTATTATTGAATTTGGCTTTTGCCAGAAGTGTAGGGATGCATTTGAATGTGTGGCCAAAAGCTGTGTCTAAGGTGCTTTTCTAATTTATGTGTGTAGATAAATTTCTCTTACCAAAGAGAGGGCTTGGCAAAACCATAATATTGCTGAGATCTCAGAGATATAGGTGCCCTTTCCTTTTGCAGAAGAAATAATTCAGGTAACTAAAATAAATGGTCTAAAGAGCAACCCTGTGCATTTAGAATAAGACCACGCAGTTGTTTCTTGATTAGTCAGTAAGAACACTGAATTAGTCGAGGCAATTAATGAGGCAGGAATTATAAAATATGCAGCTATTTTATTTCCAAAAAGCCCCACCCACAAACTATATACAAACCAGTTAAGTTTGGGTTCCAATTCCTTCAGAAAAAATCTTCACAAGGATGTTTATTCATTCTCTGAGGAGAATCAGAAAATTGGAAAAGGTTCAGTCACAAAATGGCCCTGCCCCACTTATAGATAGCCAGCCTGGAGCCCTAGGGAAAGCCTGTTCTACTCATGGTGGTAGAGTAGAATTTAGTGATAGTCCCTGGCTCCTTTGTGGCAGTGTTGGAACTGCTCAGCATCTTGATAGCCATTGGGAGGCTTCTAGATCTTCCCAGGCTCTTCTGCTGGGAAAGAGGCAGAGATCTGTGGCCTGATCCTGGTTCCTCTTGGAACAGAGGTTTATGGAGGTGCAGGCAGGACCTCTTGCAGGTGTAGAGAGAGCAAGATGTCAGTGGCACTTGTCACCATGTTGTAAGTCACTTAATGCCTTCTCCTGGGACACTTGAGGCATTTATGTTTCCAGGTCGTTCAAGCCTGAAACATCAGGGCTAAGCTGATCTGAAGCAGGAGGCAGAGCAGAACATGTTGTCTGAGTAGAGCAGAATGTAGAGCAGAGAAGCACGCAAAGAGGCAGAGCAGTAAGGCAGAGCCAGCACAACTGCTTGCAGCTTAGCTCCATTTATATTACTTGCCTGTGTGTAATGGCTCCTTTGTCCACAGAGATTCACCATCAGAGTGGCATTTGCAAAACTGACCATTTTAGGTGAAACCAAAGCTTGCTTTACCCTTATTTGGACAAAACATTCCCAAATGCATAATCACCAGTGGGTACCTGTTTATCACTTTGGGAGGGGACATAATGACCCAAGCCTTTGTTTTCCTCCTGCCCTTGCTTTCCCCATCAGCAGAAAGGTGGGGCAAGCCAGGACACATTTTAGGCCTATTATGTTCCCAGGACACACACATCTTACCTTCTGTTTATACTTCCACTCATTTGCCCAAAACTCTGGATTTATAGTTGTGTTCTGAAAATTTTCAGTGGGAAGAAACAAATCCACTTCAGATGATATGGTGCAAGCACATGAGCATTTAACTATAAAATTATGTCCAATACAATATATTGAATAACTTAAATATAATGCAATAATTTTCCTTCCAATTGAAATTTTGAAAGTTCAGGTTTAAGAATGCTAAGGAAATATCTTTTATTGATTCTAGCAGTGCAAAGATATGGCCCTTATGCAATTATTTAAGCATCTAACCTTGCCTGCATGAATTTCTTCAGTTGCACTTGAAGGATGACTTTGTACTACAGTCAAAAACAGGCAATGAAAACAGTGGGAATGTAACTTTAAACAGCCTGATTTGGCATATAAATATATTTATATATGTATATATATGTGTGTGTATATGGATACCCACACATACATACATGCATCTGAATAAGACAGACCCTGAATTCATAATGAAATGACATTTGATTGTCCAAAAAAACAGGAAAGAAGGGAAGAGATTATACACTCAGGAGGATTTTAAACAGCTATACAAAAATTTCAGAGCTCTGAACAGCAGAGATGTGTAACCAACTCTTTCTTAGAAAGTATGCTAGTTTGAAGCTAGCTAGAATGTTTTGGTGAGAAGAACTAGATTATAGGCTGTGGAAGACAGAATGATGTCTACTTCACTCATAGGCTTGCTGAGGAATACAAGAACAAGAATCCAAACATAGATAAGGTACTTCTTCTGGGGAAACAGGGTGAGCTGCATGTCTCTCTAGCCTCTCTGCCGTTTCTCTGATTAATCCACTTTACTTCCTAACCCCCTGGCCAAACCTCCATTCTTCCTTGGGACTGGGGTAAGGGGGGGGGGGGGGGGGGGGGGGGGGGGGGGGGGGGGGGGGGGAAGGTGGAGGGGAGAAGGTGGAATGGCAGTTGAGAGCCTCTCCTGGGGACTCAGGTTTCTGGGAGGGGAGTTGTGTTTCTGTATTACCTTTTACCTTGTATATTTCTGTATATAACTGCATATACTGTAAATATCTGCTTGTGCTAAGCTGTAAACAATGAGCTTCATTCAATTTCAAGAGCCAGCTGAGTCTAGTCTGGGTGATTTCCAAAGCATGGGGTGGGGGGGGGGGGAAGGGAACACCCAAGCCATCACAGAAAGAAGTTACTGTTAGACAATAATTTTGTTAAGGGACTTGTAGGAGATTCAGACTCAGAATTCATTTTTATTTTGAGGGTCTTGAATCCACAAAACCATAAACTTAAGTTCATCTTTCACTCTACACAGCAGTAAGGGAACACAGAAGCTATCACACACACACACACACACACACATCACTATCATTCTGTGTTGACTTTGTGTTGTTTCCTTGGTATTGAGAAGAGAATGCTGGGAGGGGATTTTATGAATGTCTGTCGATGTCTGAGGAGTGGGTATCAAAATGAAGGTGTCAGTCTCTTTTCAGTGGCATTCTGTGGTAGGAAAAGGAGCAAGTACAAGATGGAACACAGAAGGTTCCACCTCAACATGAGGAAAAACTTTTTCACTATGAGGGTGATCGAGCACTGGACAAGGCTGCCCAGAGACATTGTGGATTCTTCTGTGGAGACATTCAAAACCCATTTGGATGCACTCCTGTGCAACCTGCCTTAGGTAATCCTGCTTTGGCAAAGGCACTAGACTCGATCTCTGTAGGTCCCTTCCAATCTTTAACATTCTATGATTCTATACTAAAATACTGAATGATTTCTCAGTGAGTTTATTCTTTACTGATTAATTTACAAATGTAATAACTAAACAAAAAATAAAATGAACATGGAAAAAATTAGAAAAGTACACCAAAACATAATTTCATTTGGAATGGTGACCACTGAAATCTGAGTTCTTTTTTGCTTGAAAGTGTAGCAGCTATTTTGATGTAGATTAAGCTTTCATGAAGCATTTCTCTGCATTAATGAAGTCATGCAGCATCCTGTGCACTTTAACCAACAAAGCAATGCACAACAAACAGGCAGTATACAATTTAGTGCAGGCCCACACAACAAACCAAACAAAATAAGGAAATGAGACAGAATTATACAAATTAAACATTAAACATTAACAAGTCCGTGGGCCCTGATGAGATGCACCCAAGGGTGCTGAGACAACTGGCTGATATTTTCACTCTACCGCTCTCCATCATCTTTGCCAAATTGCGGCAGACAGGAGAGGTGCCTGAGGACTGGAGGAGAGGCAATGTCACTCCAGTCTTCAGAAAGGACAAGAAAGAGATTCCAGGGAACTATAGACCAGTCAGCCTCACCTCCATCCCTGGAAAAATGATGGAAAGGCTCTGATGGAGGTCATCTCAAGGCACTTGGAAGAGAAGAAGGTTATCAGGAGTAGTCAGCATGGATTTACCAAGGGGAAGTCATGGTTGACTAACCTGATAGCATTCTATGATGCCATAACTGAATAGGTAGATTCAGGGAGACCAGTGGATGTAGTCTACCTTGACCTTAGCGAGGCCTTTGACACCATATCCCATGACATTTTAGTGAGCAACATCAGGAAATGTGGGATGTAAGAGTGGACAGTGAGGTGGGTTAGGAACTAGTTGCAAGTTCAGAGGGTGGTGATCAATTGTGCCAGGTCCAGCTGGAGGGCTGTGACTAGTGTTGTCCCCCAGGGATCAGTGCTGGGGCTGGTCCTGTTCAACATCTTCGTCAATGACATTCATGAGGGCACAGAGTGTTTGCTCAGCAAGTTTGCTGATGACACCAAGCTGGGAGGCTTGGCTGATACAGCCGAAGGCTGCGCAGCCACCCAGAGAGACCTGGACAGACTGAAGAGCTGGGCACAGAGGAACCAAATCAGGCTCAACAAGGACAAGTGAAGAGTCCTGCATCTGGGAAGGAATCATCAACTGCACCAGTACAGGCTGGGAGGTGATCTGCTGGAAAGCAGTCCTGTGGAGAGGGATCTGGGGGTCCTGGTGCATAACAAGTTAACCATGGCACAGCAATGTGCCCTTGTGGCCAAGAAGGCCAATGGGATCCTGGGGTATATTAGGAAGAGTGTGTCCAGCAGATCAAGGGAGGTTGTCCTCCCTCTCTACTCTGCCCTGCTGAGACCTCATCTTGAATACTGTGTTCAGTTTTGAGCTCCCCAGTTGAAGAGGGACAGGGATCTGCTGGAGAGGATCCAGTGCAGGGTTATGAGGATTAGGGGCTGGAGTACTGCCTGATGAGGAGAAGCTGAGGGACCTGGGGCTTTTTAGTCTGGAGAAAAGAAGGCTTAGAGGGGATTTGATAAATGTTTATAAGTATCTGAAGGGTGGCCAGGAGTGGGGGGACAGGCTCTTCTCACTCGCTCACAGGGATAGGACAAGGAGCAATGGGTGTAAGTTGCAGTGAAAGAGGTTCCACCTCAGCACAAGGGAGGAACTTCTTTACTGTAAGGGTCACAGAGCACTGGAACAGGCTTCCCAGAGAGGTTGTGGAGAATTTCAAGGCCTGTCTGAATGTGTTCCTCTGTGATCTGTGTTAAATAGTATTGTCCTGCTCTGGCAGAGGTTGGACTTTATGATCTCTTTGGGCTCCTTCCAACCCCTAATATCCTGTGATCCTGTGAATTTAACTGTGTCTGACTACAAGTCCTCCATTTGAAAATATCTCAGCTAATGACTGTCTCAATAGCTGGATCAGTCCTATAATGCTGAAATCAGTTTCTGTCAGAACTCTGTATCAAAGAGTAAAAATTATTGCCTCTACATTGGCATTAATGTTGAAAAACAAAATCATGATTGAAAAAAAAATCAGTTTGTAAAGCACAACTCCATCCTCACTAGAACTACCTCTGACTTACATGACTTTTTAAGCTCTTAAACATCTTTTCTGCTTTGTACCTGGAGATGACTCAGAGAGTTCAAGATAGCTTTTTAAAAACATCAAAACATTTTTGTTCAGTTTACTGATAATTTGCTCCAAGTGATTTGAGGTTAAGTCCTCAGCAGCAGTATTTCAGGGAAATGGCAACATCAGACTATGTGTAATATCTTAAGCATTGTGCACAAGGACTCAAGAATAAGCCCACAGAGTTACATGTCCATCTCAAGTAATCTGCAACCTTAGTTTGTGGTCAATTAAAACAAACATGTATCTATTGGATGAATTATTTGTAGTGCTTGTCTTATGTAATTATTTCTGGTTTATATTGAACTTAGTTGAGCATATAAAATGCTGGAAATCCAGTAATTCAAAAAGTAAGCAGAAAAAACATATCTAGACTTACATGTATACATATTGCATACATATCATAGAATAGAATCAGTCAGGGTTGGATGGGACCACAAGGATCATCTAGCTCTAGCCCCCTGCCAAGGGCAGGGTCACCATACCCTACATCAGGCTGGCCAGAGCTTCATGCAGCCTGGCCTTAAACATCTGCATGGATGGAGCCTCAACAACCTCCCTGGGCAACCCATTCCAGGGTCTCACCACTCTCATGGCGAAGAACTTCCTCCTCACATACAGTCGAAATCTGCTCACCTCCAACTTTACTCCATTTCCTCTAGTCCAGCCACTACCTGATATCCTAATAAGCCCCTCCCCAACTTTTTTGTAGGCCCTCTTCAGATACTGGAATCTGTTATCTGTTATGATATGTTGAATCTTAGAATATATAATGAAAATTTCCAGGTTTGGGGACCACATCTGATGCTTCTGCTGTGTTGATGTGCAATGCACTGTTGGATTCTAATTGTCCAAATGTGATGTATTGTTAAATATATACACAAATAGTGGTCTCATTTGTTCAGATTTTGAGATACTGATGGATAGCATTAGAACTTGACCTTTGGAGTTATGTGTAATATTGTGGCCATTACTTCTTTGTGAACAGGAAAAAAAAAAAAAAAACCCAAAAAACAAAAACAAAACAATGACAACAACAGCAACAAAAAAAAAACATCCAAAGCAAATCAAACCAAAAAGCAAACCAACAATATTATATGAAGTTAAATACTCATTTAATTTGTATAAATGAAACAGCAACAGAGTAGTTTTAGAAGAATATTGCTTGCCAATCTGTCAAGACATTAGAGGGAAAAGACAACTGCTGATATGTGGGAACAAGAAGTTATGGGAGCAAGAAGTTATGGGAGCAACTGAGGAGAGAAAGGGAAAGGAAAGTAGTAGTAACACACAATATGAATACATGCAATGAAATATTAAACTGCAAGTAACACTTTAAGTTAAAAGCCTTAAGTGCTGATTTATATATGAAATTACTGAGCTTCTATAGGATATTTTTTTATGTTAACTGAAACTGAATTTGCTTAGATCATTAAAAGCCTGTTTATGTAAGGTTAGCAACTACAGAGATATTCTGTTTCTATTACACAGTTGTTAAACTTCAGTAAACACCGTTGGAGGCGTGATTTGGTGTTTAATTGTTATATAGTATCTCTCCTTTTAAAAAAACCCAAACCAAACCAAAACTTCTATTTGAAGCACTTAATTTAAAGTGTTAACTAAATGTACATACCTACAAGGTGGTAATTTCATGTTTGTGGTAGCAGTCAAGGTCTAATAATTCTGCAATGCTGAAGGTTAGAAAGTCTGAAGACAGATCTCAGATTGGTGATTTTTAATCAAATTTTCCATGTACCCACTCAGAAGGCAAAAAGTGTTCATGTTGCTTTTTCATTCTTTAATTAACTGGGGGAATCAGTAGAATAACACAAAAATAGTTTGTTTGTTTTCTCCATTAATGTAATTTTAATGTATTTGTCAGTAATTAGCCAAAACAAGTGCTAGTTGAGGTTTCATCTTCTGTTTGGACAACTTTTTCATCTCAAGAAAATGAAAATATCTTTAATATTCCCAATTGGATTTTCTTCATATATAAAGTTTCCTTTTATACCTTGGAACATGCACAAAGGGTGCACCTGATGTGTTGCTAGTTTGCAGACTATCAAGTTTTGGAAGTAGAAGTGTGTGCTAGTTTGAGGCTAGCTAGAATATTTAGAGAGAGAGATTAGATTATTGGCTGCGAAAAGGAAAAAATGGCGATGTCTACTTCACTCATAGGCTTGCTGAGATGTATGAAAACAAGAACACGAAGCATAGATAACACAGTGGGTCTCTGTCACAGCTGATGCCTGTACTTTTCTCCTTGGTCTGCTTTCTGTGTAACTAATCCTTCTGCTTTCTAACCCCCCTGGCTATCCTCCAAACTCACCTTGCACGTAAGGCAAACTCTGGAATAAGACAGAGGGGTGGAAAGAAGGTAGAAGGGCACTTGGGGGGGGATTCTGGTTTCTGGGAGGAGTGTTGTGTTTCTGTATCACTTTTAACTTGTACATTTCTGTATGTATTGTAAATATCTGGTTGTATATTGTGCTAAGCTGTAAATATAGAATCGTCATAGAATCAACCAGGTTGGAAGAGACCTCCAAGATCATCCAGTCCAACCTAGCACCCAGCCCTATCCAGTCAAATAGATCATGGCACCAAGTGCCTCATCCAGTCTCTTCTTGAACACCTCCAGGGATGGTGACTCCAACACCTCTCTGTGGGCAGCCCATTCCAATGGCAAATCTTCATTCCTCAATTTTCAGCTGTCAGAGTCTAGTCTGGGTGATTTCATAATAGTGGGGGTGGGCAACATCCAAACTGTCACAAAGTGAGAGATAGAAAAGATCAGCATGATACCACTATGCACTCGAACTCAAGAGTGCCTCAGTCTAATCCCAAATTTATCATTACATGCATTATGCAGTCTTGGATCAAACCAGATATTAAAGTGCAGATTCAAAGATGAAAAGAAAAGGATGAAATCTCAAGGAGGTAAGGCTAAGAGAAACCCAAGAGCACCTACAGTGCTATTGCAGGTTGCTGCATTTCTACACATGGCATCATAGAAAGTCAATGACCATTCCCTTAAAGAAAAAATATCTACCAGAAGAGCAGGCTTAGACCTAACCAATAAGCAGCCTCATCAGCAGATAAAAATTGCCACCTGGGATACCCAGAGTTGCAAGTGATGGCCCTGTACCTCCTGGATGGCTCTCCTGTGAGACAGGTTCTGTCACACAGACAAAGGAGTAAATAGCATTGGCACTATCACACCCTTAAAAACTCCTCTCAGGACTCTGTGTGAGTACAGCTGAGTTCTTTTTACAGAGAAATTTAGCTTGTTGAAAGCTTTCCTTCTAATGCAGAAGAGTGAGAAAGCATATAGAAGAACTTCAATTTTCCAGTAAGTCTATTAATATGTGACAAACTTTACTCTTTTCTTTTTCTTTTTTAGCAAACATGTTAGGTAGATTATCAATCAACAAACCCAAATCTCATGTGCATAGGCATTCAGATTTTCTAACCTAATCATCCTCCTCCTTTGCTACTCCCACATCTGTAGCTGGCTCAGGAGATCAGATCTCAGGGAGGTAGGATGCCTGACAGGAGTCTGCCAGAGCAGGTACTACTGATTCCCAAGTCTGCTCCAAGTATCTGGAGATCTGAGGTGAGATGTCAAAAAGACAACAAGGAGGTTAGAGGAAAAAGGGTTAGGTGGAACTAGAGTTAAGGCAGAGGAAACCACACAGACCCACCAGAAAGAAGGAACAGAGCTGACAGCTAAGCAGTGTGTGAGAAGTGTCTTATCTATGTTTTGAGTAGTTGAGTTTCTCAGCAGAAGAATGAGTGATATAGGTTGTGGGGTTGTTTTTTTCCCTTTCTTCTCAGAGCTAAGGATTTTATTTCTCTCAGTAAAATATTACAACTAGCCTCAAATCAGAACATTGCACTGGAAAGTTTAGTTAGGTGCTTCAAAGGTGGAAGATTATGCATTGAACACTGTGCTGCAGTGAGAGCTCACTGTGCTGGGAGCCTATGCAAAAAAGGAGTTCTGGCAGTAAGGCCAAGTCCTAGTCCACACGTGAGAAATGTTGATGTGAAGCATGGGGGGCTTATAGGAGGAAAAGACATAGCAGGACATGAGGGGAAAAGTGGAAGTACAGCCAACAGATGATCCACATAGAAATCTACTTTCAAAATCAGCAGACCATTACATTCACAAGTTATCCTAGGGAAGAAAACTACATATCACCTCCTTACATAAGGAGGTGCAGAAAAGTTGGCACAAGAATTCAGCCTTTCCAAACTAAAACGTTCTACAGCCTGTTTTGAATATGGCAAAGTAAGAAGGATGGTCTATAGAATGAGAAGTCGATGAGAAGCCCGGCACTACAGAACACATCATGGAAAATTAAAGAGAAGGTGGACTAACAGGATATTGGAATTGACAGAGTGAGTTCAGAGAGTTCACCCAGATCAGAGGCTTGAATCCTGAAAACGTATTGAGCAGAATAAGGCAAGGGAGAATTACTTAGAAAACAACATCATCTGCTATAACCAGATGTCAAACCTTTACAAAACAAAACTGATGTTTCTGTACTTCCTTCAGTTCTGATTTACTTCCCCATGACTTCTTTTCTGGAAGATTGCTCTCCTGTTTGTTCATCTTAAGAAAAGCCTTTTTGTGTAGTGATTTTCAGTTTTATTTTTAGTGAGGAAAAAAAAAAAAAAAAGAGCTGTCTCAAAGAGTTCACCACATTTTGGAGTGGCTTCCAAGATCTCATTCTCTTCTGTTCTACATTCACAAACACGTGAGAAAATACCAGAGTCAGAATTTAACATTGTTTCTATCACTTTCACTCACCTTTTTTTGATGATTTATTTCTTCTTGTAGCTTAAAGGAAAAGGGAGTAAGATCTTCTAAGACATCTCAGCTAATAATTTGCTCTTCAACTCTAGTTCCTTTCTTCCAAAAGGTATTATCTTTTAATGCAATCTAAAACTCTATTAGAAGAATAAAACTGCCTTCTTCTATTAGAAGAATAAAAGGCTCTCTGCAGTTTATGAGTGGGAATAATAATTCACAGGAAAATCAAGAACTCAGTAATTTTACTTTGTTGACACTTTAACTAATTATGTATGCTTAGTAAAAAACCCAAGAAACTTTAAGAGTTAGTATTTGCAAGGAAAAGTTCTAGAACTTTGAAGACCTCCAGTACTATACTCTTCAGTATAATGCAAATATGTTAATGCCATTAACCTCATAAGACAATTTCTTCTACCAAAATTAACAAACTGAACTATTAAACCTAACAAACAAGTGGCTGCATGTGAAAAGGAGGAAGGGAAGGGTGAATAGAATCATAGAATCATAGAATCATAGAATCAACCAGGTTGGAAGAGACCTCCAAGATCATCCAGTCCAACCTAGCACCCAGCCCTAACCAATCAACTAGACCATGGCACTAAGTGCCTCATCCAGGCTTTTCTTGAAGACCCCCAGGGACGATGCCTCCACCACCTCCCTGGGCAGCTCACTCCAATGGGAAATCACTCTCTCTGTGAAGAACTTCTTCCTAATATCCAGCCTATACCTACCCTGGCACAACTTGAGACTGTGAATGTTTCACTGTTTCCAACTGTGTGTTGTGGAGGCAGGGAATTAATGTGGCCAACTCAGGGATTTTATACAAAAATAGAGTTATTTTATTTTCCCAAAAGCCTGCCCCCAAAACTATATACAGAAATTAATTTAGTTTTAATTACCAGATTCAGTTGCTTTGAGAAGATTTACAGGACGCCATCGATAATCTGACTATTTTCAAAGTCAGAAGTTGGAAAAGGCTTTTAGCTATTAAAATATAGCATTTTTCTTACTAATAAAGCTGAGCCAAAATAACTCATGATCAGGCTGACTTCGTCCTGCGGCCTGTCCCTCTCACTTTCAGAACCCATAGAAGAGTCGTTAAGAGGTATTCAGGTCTGCACAAAAGGTGTTAATGGGTGAAGCAATCGTTTTGGAGCAGAGCACCAGGCGAGGAGGGGGGGAGAAGTCTCAGGCAGGAACGAACTCCAAGGTGGGAACGAATCCAGGGCAGGAAGCCCAAATGTGGGAAGTCAGGGTGCTGAGAGAGCTGGCAGCTGAGCTGGCCAAGCCGCTCTCCATCATTTTCCAGCAGTCCTGGCTCACCGGAGAGGTCCCAGGAGACTGGAAAATGGCCAACGTGGTCCCCATCCACAAGAAGGGTCGGATGGAGGAACCTGGGAACTACAGACCCATCAGCCTGACCTCAGTGCCAGGGAAACTGATGGAACAGGTCATCTTGGGGGTGATAAGAGCGCACCTGAGGGATGGCAAAGGGCTCAGGTCCAGCCAGAATGGGTTTAGGAAGGGCAGATCCTGCCTTTCTAACCTGATCTCCTTCTATGATCAGGTGAGCCGCTTGGTGGATGTGGGGGGGCCTGTGGATGTGGTCTATCTGGACTTCAGCAAGGCCTTTGACACAGTCCCCCACAGCAAACTGCTGGCTAAGCTGTCAGCCCATGGCTTGGATGGCAACACTTTGTGCTGGATTAGGAACTGGCTGGAGGGCCGGACCCAGAGAGTGGTGGTGAATGGTGCCACATCCAGCTGGCGGCTGTCACTAGTGGTGTCCCTCAGGGATCAGTGCTGGGCCCCATCCTCTTTAACATCTTCATAGATGATCTGGATGAGGGCATGGAGTCAGTCATCAGCAAGTTTGCAGATGACACTAAGCTGGGGGCAGATGTGACTGAGTTGGAAGGCAGAAGGGCTCTGCAGCGGGACCTTGACCGCCTGTACAGATGGGCAGAGTCCAATGGGATGGGGATCAATAGCTCCAAGTGCAGGGTGCTGCACTTTGGCTACAACAACCCCATGGAGAGGTACAGGCTAGGGTCGGAGTGGCTGGAGAGCAGCCAGACAGAAAGGGATCTGGGGATGCTGATTGATACCCACCTGAACATGAGCCAGCAGTGTGCCCAGGTGGCCAAGAGAGCCAGTGGCATCCTGGCCTGCATCAGGAATGGTGTGGTCAGCAGGAGCAGGGAGGTCATTCTGCTCCTGTACTCTCCACTGGTTAGACCACACCTTGAGTATTGTGTTCAGTTCTGGGCTCCCCAGTTTAAAAGGGACGTTGAGATGCTTGAGCATGTCCAGAGAAGGGCGACGAGGCTGGTGAGAGGCCTTGAGTACAAGCCCTATGAGGAGAGGCTGAGGGAGCTGGGATTGTTTAGCCTGGAGAAGAGGTGGCTCAGGGGTGACCTTATTGTTGTCTACAACTACCTGAGGGGTGGTTGTGGCCAGGAGGAGGTTGCTCTCTTCTCTCAGGTGGCCAGCACCAGAACGAGAGGACACAGCCTCAGGCTGCACCAGGGGAGGTTTAGGCTGGAGGTGAGGAGAAAGTTCTTCACTGAGAGAGTCATTGGACACTGGAATGGGCTGCCTGGGGAGGTGGTGGAGTCGCCGTCCCTGGGCCACTTTAAGGCAAGGTTGGACGTGGCACTTGGTGCCATGGTCTAGCCTTGAGCTCTGCGGTAAAGGGTTGGACTCGATCTGTGAGGTCTCTTCCAACCCTGATGATACTATGATACTATGATACTATACTACTATACTAAGTCCCCCAATATTTATACCCTCTCTAGACAAAGAGCAGAGTTACCACTTCCTTAGGTGTGAAGGGCACAGCCAATCCCAGCCTGATTCCAGCGCGGGCACTGCACGGGCACCCCTCGTGCCGGAAGGACCCTTTGCTCTCCCCCTTCACACCTGCAGGGCAAGGTGGGGGGGGGGTGGGGGGAGGAAACAGGCAGCTTTTCCTCTCCCATTCAAGCCACAGAGGGAGAGGAATTTAGGGATATACAGGACTCCAGGACACTGTGGTTCACTGAAGAAGTTGCTCTGTAAGGACGAGACCTAAATGAAAGTGTCAATGATTTTAACTTTGGAAACATTTTAAAGAAGCCTTAAAGCAAAGTATATAAGTATATATACAGCAACCACTACAGGTATTAAAGGCACTACTGAATACTAAACTAAAGCCACATTAGATTTTAAAACCAGAGTCATCTCACATGACTATTTTTTAGTGAGTGAAATGAGGCTCATGCTACTTTACTGTGTTTATTCTGAGTTCCAGAAACACCTATAAACTATATGTTACTAACACTGGCATATTCATTGAAAAATCTGCTATTATGACCCTGACACAGATATGAAAGCAGACAAACCCCAAAGAACACTGCATGCCCTCAGTTTACAGCCAATTATATTAAAACAAAAAAAGCTTGCTCTTGTCACTATAGATAAAATTTCATCTCATCTAGAACTGAAACATTGCTTCAACTCAAGATACTTGAGTTAATCTGTTTTTTCTACCATGGTGTTGTGGTAGGCCTGATAGGCTCAAAGTAGGCTTATACATGTCCTGCCTTGCCTAGGCATGTTTTTCTGCTCCACCAGAGAGGCAAGCGCAGGAAACGGACACAAAACCTGGAGCCGTAGAGTCTGACTTGCCCAGGGTCCTGTGGTGTAAGGTACACACACTTAGCTTGTGCCTGCCTAGTGCAAGGCCTGTGCTTTTCCCAAATTAGGGAAAAGTGAGCCTGTGGCTTTGCCTAATATGATATGGCTTGGTTAACTGCCATCCTGATTGGCTATTCTGTGTCCAAAGGGCAATTAATCTTGGCCCACATTGATAAAAGGAGACAGGCAGGTGAACAACCTGCTTTTGCTTCCCTGCTTTGTTTCCCTGCTCTTTGCCTGCTCTTTGCCTGCTCTCTCTGCTGCACCCACCTGTGCTGCTCTTGCACACTGCCTTATTGCTTGCCTGCTAAACTCCACTGCTGCAAGTTACCAGGAGCAGACCCTGATGTCTGCACGCTATCAGCCTGTGTGGCCAGCATGACATCGTTCTGAGACTGCATGACATCTGCCTTCTGCACCTGAAGGTCCTGCCCAGAATTCCTGGACATATACACAGATCATCCAGAAGAAGCCAGGAGACAAGGTCAGAGATTGTCTGTGTCCTTTCCCCAGAAGCTGGAAAGATTCAAGCCTCAACGTCCAACAAGACAGAGTCCCCTGAAAGCATTTGGGCACTGCCTGGACTGTGGCTAGCCCCCACGAGCGGGTAATAATAACTTGTAAGTGCTTAAATGCCTCTTTGTAATTCTCCATTGCCTTCTGCCATAGAACAGAAAGAGCTCCTTAAGCCTATCTACAGGGCAAGCAATGTATTGACCGCAAGCAGCATTTGACCATAGGAATAGTGTCTTCCAGTTCAATTAATGTGTATATATTTTGATGGTTATTAATAGATCTTGATATTATCCGTAGAATGTTTCCATGACTGTGTAAGAACTAATATATTATTAAAATTAGTGGTTGGAGGTGGTGAGAGTTTTGAATAGCAAAATTAATAAACAATGTTAATTTTGGAAAATATCATCTCTCATCAATTAATTTCCCCTCTCCAACACATGGCCTATCTGATACTCTCTGTGTTTAATGCTGTTTACCAGATTTTTTTGTGAAGGTAGCTTGGCATAATGACAGCCTTTCTTGACTGATGGACCAAAACATATAATTGAAAACCTGTGCTGCTGAGCCAAAAGGAGAAAAAAGGTTTACAGTATGTTTTAGTTTGATCTCAATCAAATAGTCTCCAATGGCACAGGTAAATCTATTTATTTTCTTCAAATAGTGCCACTAATTTAAGATGTAATTAGAAACTTGAAAGCAGTTTATGCAATAATTAGCATATTTGTAAATATAATTTGCTATCTCAGGAAAAAAAAATTACAATCGTTTAATATTAAAGGTTTCATAAATTTATTAGATCATTGTGGACCTAATTAATAAGCAATATGCCCTTGTGGCCAAGAGGGGTATTTACATCCTAGCATGCATCAAGAAAAGTCCAGCAGGTCTAGGGTAGGTATCCTTCCCCTCTTCTCTGCCCTGGTGAGACCACATTTGGAATACTGTGTCCAGTTTTGTGTTCCTCAGTTCAAGAGTGACTAGAATGTACTGGAGAGAGTCCAATTGAGAGCTACAAGGATAACTGGGGGACTTGAACATCTCCCCTATGAGGAAAGACTGAGAGAACTGGGTCTGTTTACTCCTGAGAGAAGGCTGAGGGGGGACCTTATTAACATCTATAAATATCTGAGAGGTGAGTGTCCAGACAAAGATAATGGTCTCGTTTTGGTAGTGGCCAGTGATATGACAAAGAACAAGCACAAGCTGAAAGTCAAGAAGTTTCACCTCTATATGAGGAGAAAATTTATGGAGCTGAAACAAGCTGTCAGAAGAGGTTGTGGCATCTCCTTCTCCAGAGACTTTCAAAACTCACCTGGATATGTTCCCGTGTGACCTGTCCTAGGTGATCCTTTTTTGACAGGGGTGTTGGACTAGATGGTCTCTAGGGGTCCCTTCCAAACCCTAAATTTGTGATTCAGTGATTGCTAATATGGCGACAGAGAAATCGATCATTCTAATTCCATAATTCAAATTCAAAACAGATGGCAATAAAGATTATAATGGGCAGATTGCCCATTAGCTTATGTAACCTCACATCTAAGAAATGTTTTTAGGATAAAAGTAAACACTTAAAGAATTCCTTCTGTGTTCTTAAGCCAGGTATACTTAAAAAAAATAGGTTCAGCAAAATACCTTCATATTGTCAGATCTTTCTGATAGCCTGATCTTATATCAAGATAGCTGTGGATTCAATGCACAAAACTCTCCAGACACCTTTGGGGACATAAGGTTATATTGTTGTGTTCTGAATCAGGTATCAAATCTTTGCTATGCGTTTTATTAACTTTTCTCAGTTTTCTCTTAGCTTCCCATTGATCATAGAGAACTTGCAAACTTCTGAAATGCTTTTAAGTACTTCGCATTTGCTCCATCACAGCAGTAATTAGATGCTTAAACTACTTGGCTTCCCTGGATCACGTTTTGCTTCCTTTCTCATGATATTGCATGAGCCCAAATATTTGATCAAAGTTTATACAGACACATAAAAAATAACATTTTGCAATAGAATCCAGGGTTAGCCAATGTCTAACTTGTTTCTTGTATTTCTACTTTGAAATATTTATTAAAATACGTTTTTTTCCCCTCTGGTAGTTTAGAGTTGCCTTCCATTCTCCATTGTAAAGTGCTCTTCTCTTGTTTTCATGGCGTCAAACTTCAGCTGTTCACATTGCATTTTCCATGGCAGATATCCAACTTCAGATACTTTTAGAAAACCTCAACCCTTCCAACAAAACCACTTTTACAGCTCTGTCCTGCTGATATAAGAAAATGCCAACATTCATTTCACTGAGAGACTCTCAGCTTAGTCTCAGACCTACACCATTAGGTAGAATATTGCTTCCTCTGTCAAGGTTATCCTCAGAAGTCCCCTTCAATTCAGCCATATTAAAATTATACAATTATATATCCTTTCTTCAGAATATGGGACATCCTGACCGTGCCCCATTCAAGATGTATAGCATCTCTGGAATTTATGTGTATACTTGTTGCAAGCCACACTGCCTGCTATCTCTGCTTGGCGCAGGAGCCGCGGTAAACAAGCCCATGGACCAGTATGGTGGTGGGCCAGCTGCAAGGGTCTCCAGATGATTCAATGTGAATTATGTAGAAGCCAATTTTATCACATACAGCCCAAATATATATACACTCCGCCAGTAGAGCACATGCCTACACATTAGCATAATTAGTCAGGGACAACCCACCACATCTGCATACATGCATGCCTTGTTATGCTCGTCAGCAAAGGTCCATTATTTACCCCTTCTGAGATAAGGTGGCCAGCTGCATGTGAGAACCAAGGTCTGTTATTACAAGGATCTGCCTGTTTTCACTTCTCTTCACTCCATTCCCACAGCTCTCCTGCACCTGCACCCCACAACTCTTCTGAATTCTGTATTCCCGCATATACTGAACTGGGTAAGCTGATGAATGAAGCAAAAACAACCAAATGGGTTTTAGCAGAAAGGTAGAAATCAACTTGCCACTTAGGTAGCCAGGGGAAGACTAGAGTGATTTGTAGTCATTACAAAAGAAGTAGCTTTTACGAAGGAATTCAAATGAAGAGAAGATTGTGGGCGTTAGTACATATCACCAATGTGCTCGAAGGAAAAATGGCTAAGCAGGTGATCAAGGCACTCGGTTGCTAGAAAATTACCACTGATGAGTCTGCTTGAGTAAGCACTCAGGGTCATGAACAAAAGATTGCAAAATTTAGCCTGAAGTTTGTAAACACACACCAAGTAAAATTACCAGTCTGATCCCTGCCAAAAGAAACATGAAGAAGATAAAAATATTAATCTAAATGTTGCACTAAAACAATTAATTAATTAGGATATTAAAAGATATATGTTAAAGTATAAGACAATGTAATATTTTGTTAATTACATACTAAATGTAGTCATTGCTCAATTTTAAATGGCTGTGATGTGCAATGCTGTATTACAAGGGGAATATTTGTACAGTTATTATGCAACTTCATTAAGTGAAGAAGAATTGAGCCCTATATAAATTATATATAAAAAGAAAGAATATTTTAGCTTAACTATAACGTTATTGAGGTGCAATGTATCCATTGCAATTACATGCAAAATGATGTGTAGGAAAAACTCTAATTCAAACAATACTCTTGCAACTACAACATTAAATTTGCTATAATGAAATTTTTGGCTGTGGTTTATGATCTTTTTCAAAGCTAAATGCAAATTATTCCCTTAGCTTTTAAGGTGATTGTACTTTGAAATCACACATGTAAGCAGAGAGTGTCAGTTAATTGTTGCTTCAGATCCAATCAAGCATTAAAAAGTTGTGGCTTTTTGATTCGAGGAAGAAAGTGGTTTTTAACCTGAGCATTTGTCTTGGGTTCAAATGCAGGTTCCCAGAGACTCTTATAAGTTTAATAGACCCAATGACAATTTATAGAATTTATAGAGTGCCCTCCCCTCTTCCCTCTCCTTTTCCCCAAAAGACAGGGAGAGAGATAAAGGTAGGGACACCCAAATAAATCAATCTCACTCGATTTGGAAAAAGGAAAAGTTTAACAATAACTTAGAAAAAAGGGATTGGAGGTAGGGGAGTTTACAAAGGATAAGGAAGGGAAAAGAGCAAAATACAAACAGGGATGGATACAACCCGAGTAGTGTGATGGTGTCTCTGCCTCATGGCTGCCACGTGGTGTGCTGGTATGCAGTATGGGTGTGTGGTCATGGGTGAACGCAGGAAAAGAGGATGAGACAGGAAACTCCTCTGTCTTTTATACCACAGGAAGTGGGGGGAGTGGGCTAACCATCACCTGGAGTGTGGCCCACCCCTGGGGAGGGGCCAAGACCCCTAGGGTCAGGTTCAGGGTCACTCCCCCAGGAGTGTTAACCCTATACAACATTTCAGTTTGGGTAGTTCAACAAATCTTTTGGAATGCATAAATGTCAAATGGAAGTATTTTCTTTTGGGTGAAGATTGCCTTTGATTCTATCAGGACACAGTGATACACAGTTTAGGAAAAATATTTTCAGTAAGACGAGTATGCAGGTTCTGCAATGATCCTACATTGTTGCCCAAATCCACGTTTGAAATCTTGAAAAGGTTATGGTGATTCCACCATCTTCAGGATTATTTCCAGCAACATTTCCAAGCCTCTGTTACAACAAATGTCTCAAGGTCATTACAAGACCTGATTCTTGGGTTTATAAGCAAAAAAAATGATGACTTGTACCTATCAAGACTCTGCATTCTCTATACACTTCCCTGGGGTCAGGTTTGCTATTAAAGAAAGATGGAGTAGGAGCTCTCTGCATGTCATTCACAGTCTAATGAAGTACTAAAGAAACAGAAGCTCAGAAATAAAATTATTGCTCTTCTCAGGGTACATGAACCTAAGTTTACCCCATGTAGTCACTTCAGGACATTATATTCCAAGAGTTAGCATTTAAATATGTGGGTAGTATATCTAAATACATCAGTAGCATAGGATATTTAAACATTCCTCACTCTTTGATGTTCTTCCATTTTGCATGGGCTGCTTCAGTATTCATCAGACTTACTAGCAGGCACAATTCTGCAAGAGTTAGCATATTGGAGGTTGCAAAACCTAGAATGCCCTGTACTAATGAATACTTAACATTAAATATTGAAACACACACTTACATGAGGATGGGAATATAGTTCTGAAGGCCATGACCTAGTACCCTCTCACAAAATAAAGTTTCTTTCAATATAACTGAAACTTTCCATAAAACTCAGCAAGCTAATATTAAATCAACAAGCAAAGCACCTTGATGTGTATTTCTGCACTGGAAGACACCTGGTGAGATTTCCTGTATTTCAGTATAAATCCAAATGGATTAATAGGTATTAATTTTTGAGGTACAGAACACCTCACCTGAGCTAATGCTATGATCTACAAGGAATTCTTTTACTATTCAAGGGGCTGGTCAGGTATGGAACACAGAGATGACGTGTTTCAGATGTTCGTGCTGACAGCACCACTTAATGTACAGGAGTTCAGCTTTTCTATTAGTGTCTAGTCACTCTTCTTTTAACACGTGGTACAGTTTTAAATCTTTCCTTTCAAAGTTTTGGTAGTGTGAGGATTTGTTGGCTTTTTTTTTTCCTTTTTTTTAAATTTTTTTTTTGCAGGGGTGTGTGTTTCATTTTCTTTCCTTTTTTTTTTTTTTTTATTTTCAAGAGTCTCTGACCCTTCAGCTTCCTGTAGACTATTTATATGTTCTAGTGATTCACTGTTGATATCAAGACTACATTACTCAAAAGTCATTATTTCCTATTACTACTGCTGTACTAGGGTGTCTAAATATCAACCTACACTCTTTCAATACAATACCATATTGATGGTGGTCACAGTGGGATGTTTTTCTGTTATAGGATAATAGGACCATAGGATGTTAGGGGTTGGAAGGGACCCAAGGAGATCATCAAGTCCAACCCCCCTGTCAGAACAGGACAATACTATCTAACACAGATTACAGAGCAACACATCCAGACACGCCTTGAAAGTCTCCAGGGAAGGACACTCCACAACCTCTCTGGGAAGCCTGTTCCAGTGCTCTGTGACCCTTACAGTAAAGAAGTTCCTGTAAAGAAGAGCCTGTCCCCTCCCCACCTCCTGACCAGCCTTCAGATACTTATAAACATTTATCAAGTCTCCTCTAAGCCTTCTTTTCTCCAGACTAGAAAGCCCCAGGTCCCTCAGCCTTTCCTCATAAGCCATGCTCTCCAGTCCTCTAATCATCCTCATACCATTCCGCTGGACCCTCTCCAGCAGATCCCTGTCCCTCTGAAACTGGGGAGCCCAAAACTGAACACAGTATTCAAGATGAGGTCTCAGCAGGGAGGAGTAGAGGGGGAGGACAACCTCCCTTGATCTGCTGGACACACTCTTCCTAATATACCCCAGGATCCCATTGGCCTTCTTGGCCACAAGGGCACATTGCTGTGCCATGGTTAACTTGTTATGCACCAGGACCCCCAGATCCCTCTCCACAGGACTGCTTTCCAGCAGATCACCTCCCAGCCTGTACTGGTGCAGTTGATGATTCCTTCCCAGATGCAGGACTCTTCACTTGTCCTTGTTGAGCCTGATTTGGTTCCTCCGTGCCCAGCTCTCCAGGCTGTCCAAGTCTCTCTGGGTGGCTGCGCAGCCTTCGGCTGTATCAGCCAAGCCTCCCAGCTTGGTGTCATCAGCAAACTTGCTGAGCAGACACTCTGTGCCCTCACCAGTGTCACTGATGAAGATATTGAACAGGACCAGCCCCAGCACTGATCCCTGGGGGACAGCACTAGTCACAGCTCTCCAACTGGATCTGGCACCATTGATCACCACCCTGTGAACTCTATCTTGCAACCAGTTCCTAATTCACCTCAAAATATTTTTTAATTTGTTCTTCTGGATGAAAACCTGTTTTCTGGTAGCAAATTCCTCTTATAGTGTCTTAGATGTCTCTATTTCTGGCTTATGTTTTAATATAACAAAAAAATTACTATGTTATAGTTTATTGATGAATTTGATGTCCTAAAACAGTATTTCTGTGAGACTTCTTTTTCTTTGCCTAGTTGCAATAATAATGTATGAAACTAACATATATCTATATCCTAATTGATATTAAACCAACTAATTCTTATTACAAAGCCAGATTTTTCTGAAATCTATCCGTTTGGTAATGCTGACAACCCATAAACAATACACTGTTTGACAGTATAAATCAAAGTCCTTTTATCTTCCAAACCATCAGTACATTTCTTTGCTTAAAATTTATTGCTTTGGCAGTTGCAAATATGTGGGGAATGCCAACTACTGTAAAGATTCCCACCACTAGCATTATTTCTTTTCACAATAAACAATACAGAAACATACACTCTGTGTGTGCATGTCAGAGCGAGGGACAAGTCCAAGTGCCAGGTTCTGCACTTTGGTCGCAACAACCCCATGCAATGCTACAGGCTGGGGACAGGGTCTCTGTAGAGCAGCCAGGCAGAGAGGGACTTGGGGGTACTGGTCGACAGCCAACTGAACATGAGCCAGCAGTGTGCCCAGGTGGCCAGGGAGGCTGATGGCATCCTGGCCTATATCAGGAATAGTGTGGCCAGCAGAACCAGGGAAGTCCTTCTGCACCTGTATTCAGCACTGGTTAGGGCACACCTTGAGTCCTGTCTCCAGTTCTGGCCCCCCAGTTTAGGAAAGATGTTGAGGTGCTTGAATGTGTTCAGGGAAGGGGTCCAAGCCTGGAGAGGGAGCTGGAGCATGGACTGTGAGGAGAGGCTGAGGGAGCTGGGGGTGTTCAGCCTGGAGAAGAGGAGGCTCAAGGGTGACTGCATTGCTGTCTACAACTACCTGAAGGGAGGTTATAGCCAGGTGGAGTAGGCTGCTTCTCCCAGGCACTCAGTGACAGAACAAGAGGCCACAGCCTCAAGCTGTGCCAGGGCAGGTTCAGACTGGATGTTAGGAAGAAATTCTTCATGAAAAGAGTGATTTGCATTGGGAATGGGTTGCCCAGGGAGGGGATGGAGTCACTGTCCCTGGAGATGTTTGAGAGGAGGTTGGATGAGGCACTTCATACCATGGTTTAGGGCTAGGTGATAGGTTGGACTCAATCTCAAAGGTCTTTTCTAACCTGGTTAATTCTGTGATTCTGTGATAGCCTGCTCTCAGTGGGTAGGGTTCACTGTTAAGTGTTTACCATCATCTTGTATGACAAAAAAAAAAGCAAACCCACAGCTCTGTCTTTATTCAATTAATTGAGTCTGAATTATTTTTACTGCAGAAGACAATGCAGACTTCTGTTTTTTTTCAATGTACGATCAGTATCTACAGAGGTAGTATACAGGCACTAATAGTTAAGATTAATTGCTTTTCACCACACCCATCATTTCAAGGCTAACATAATTTAAGATTTTCAGGACTGTAAAATTATTCAGATTAACTATTTAGAAGGGTTAGGTGATAGGTTGGACTCGATGATCCTAGAGGTCTTTTCTTATCCTGGTTAATTCTGTGATTCTGTGATATACTAGGAGAACAGTTAGCTCATGAATAAAGATGTTCAAATTAAAACACCTTCTGAACCCAGTTCCTGCTCAGAGGAATTTGTTTACAAGAGCAATATTCCACCTCACACCTTTTCTTAAAAGTTCCCTAAATTTTATTTTCAGAAAGCTTCTGTAATTAAGAAGATTATTTCCACAATGAGCCTCTTTTTGTGTACATTTGCATTCTCTGGCTCTGTTTTCAAATGGCTTCATAACAGTAGAAAAATAAGCATTGTCTTCAGGGAGGGTTGATCTGGTTTACCATGGTAATTTGTTTTTTTCTTTCTTGCATTTTACTGCCTCAATATGTTAAAGATTAAATTTTCAAGCTTCTCTGCTGACCATGGCCTTGCCTAGTAAGTTTTGTTGCTCATGACAATTATTCTCAGATTTACATGTCTCTAAATATTTTGGCGTGCCAAATTTGCCCTTTCTAGAACAAAATCTAGTGGCATTTCAAGTCCTTTTTTTTTTTCTCAGTATGCAAAAGAACTTTTTGAAAAGAAAACTGATTGTATAACAGTCTTTAATACTTCATCAGAGAACTTTGGCTGCCTCTGAGTTAAAGCTTAAAGTGGCACTGGTTCAACTATGACATGCTTTGCAGTTAAGCAGACCACATCTTAAAACAGCTTTTTAATCCTTGTGTTTATGCCTTTTTTACTAGAAAGAATCATCATTAAGCTAACTTCTGTTCATACGCATTTCACACTGCACAAAGAGCAAAATAACTTTCATATGCAACAGATCAAGAACTAAAATAAAACCTCTAAAACACAGAATTTCACAGATATGTTGAAGTATTTCACTGAGATATCAGAAAGTACACATTAACAATTACACTGCAGTCAGTGGCAAACACTTTATATAGGCTAATTGTATTGTCTGGCACAGAAATGAAAGGAATAACATTAATCAAATGTCAGCATTCATCCCAGCAATTTGTTTTGTATTGCTCACAGCATTCATTCCATGAGAATTATATCGAGGTTACTTTTTACAGTTTTGTGCCTCAAAGTGGTGAATGTTTAAAAGGAATAAAAATAAGCTTCCCACTCCCAAAGGCCTTGATTTATTAACAACACAAACTGCAACACAAATCAAGGGTCTACCAGAATCATAGAACTTTTTCCTAGATTGTTCTCAAGATATTTCATCAAGGTCATAATCAAATGTAAGTTATAACCTTCTCAGAAGGAAAAAATAGAGACAATGGATCTTTACATCAAAAGCTTAAAACTGCAGAAGCCTGACAGAGAGAAGCTTATCAGGAAGTATTCAAGACCTCAGTCACCTTAATCAGGTGCAGTTTCATGGGCAAGGGAAAAGGAGGACAATGACAAATACAGCCAGGTGGTTGCTTCGTGGCACAGCTGCGTTTGAAGCTGTGCTGTGCTGAACTGAGCACCCAATGCTCAAGGCTATGCAAAGCCATTAGTGATGTTTGGTAAAACTTAGCAGATGTGTGTCTTCAGCTTATAGCCACCTTGTGTTTGAAGGAAACTGGGGACTCCCAATAGAGCTGGCTTGCCCTGTTCTAGAGCTGTAGTAGCCACACTTTGAAAAAATTTCATTTGAAAAATATCCACCTCAGTCTTTGTTCTTTGTCTGTATACTTCTGAAGACAGCTACATTAGGCATATGCCATCAGTCTGGTACTTGATATCTGCACTCTGTAGGATGCAAAAATGTGACATGAAAGGTCACCAAACTTGGCAAGTACTACAGTAAGCCATTACTATTAGGTCTCTGCAGTAGAGAAGCAGTGTTTTGTCTTGTTTTCCTAAGTGCTAACTCATGCGATTGATGCACATCAGTGTCTTACTTTTCTTGTCCTTCAGTTTATGTATGGAAAATGACCTCTGAAGCAACTGGATCACTGGAAATATCAGTTGTTCAGGAACTAATATGTAATAGGATGTTCTACCTCAAGTACCAATATTTGAACATCCCAAACTTGTGTCTCTAAACTGTCTCCTCTCGTGATGTCACATCAACGTTTTATCAGCAGAATGCTCAACATATGCCTCCTCTTTATGTTATGATGGGTACCTACTCCTGCATTATGTTCTACATTTCCATGAGATGAAAGGACAAACTAGAAATGCCAAAGTGCATCCGAATCTTTTACTCCTAAATCTTTTACTCCCAAATCTTTTACTCCCTGTTTCACCATACATCATGTGCAGGCAACACATTACAGCAAGATTCTTCAAGCTTCTAAATGCTCAATGGTTTTCTAGCAGATCATAGACCCCAAGCCAGTTGGAGAAATCCTTGTGGCAAGATCATTCTCGTGCAGCACTGCACAACTTTTTCCAGTCACATGCAGCATTTCAAAGGAGGAGGAAGGAGAAATGGCTGATTTCTGGATGATAAAAATCCCTGAGTATCAGATAGCTTAAATGGGCATTACATTAATTACAAAAGTAATGCAAAGGCATAATACATTGTATGTGTCCTTACAAGACAGTTTTTTTTCAGGTAAAATATATAATGCAACAATAAAAATTAAATTTCTGCCAGTTTTATAGAAAAAATGAGGATGTCACACTATGGAGAATATTACTCTCTATAGGAGAATCCTGTTAATATTTTGAGAAATTATGTGTCTTTGTTACTTTGAAAAGAAGAAATCAGCCTGGCATCATGATATTTCTTTGCTTACAGTCATGTCCTAGGTCCTTCTCAAAATGAAACTCAACTTACAGTTTGGTGGCTTTCTATGATAGAGTTATAGCATTGTTGGATATGGGAAGAACAAGAGATAACTTCTACCTGGAATTTTGTGAAGCTTTTCATATTGTCCTGCATGACCAAATTGGAAAAGTATGGATCTGAGCAGTGGCCACCCACTGGATAAGGAATTGACCAGGTGGTTGCACTCAGAGAGTTGTGGCCAATGACTCAATGTCCAAATGGAGACCAGTGACAAATGGTGTCCCTCACGGGATGGTACTGTGACCAGTGTTGTTTAACATCTTTGTCAGCAATGGACAGTGGAATTGAGTGTACCCTCAGCAAGTCTGTGGATGACACCAGGCTGTGTGGTCTAGCTGGCATGCTGGAGGGAAGGGACTTGGGCAGGCTTTGGAGGTGGGCTCATGAAGTTCAACAACTCCAAGTGCAAGGTCCTACACCTGGGTTGGGGAAGTCCCAAGCACAAATACAGGCTGGGTGAGGAGTGATTCAAGAATAGTGACAACGAGAAGAGGGTATCAGCTGATGAATGACTCAATGTCGGCTGGTGAAGTGTGCTTGCAGCCCAAAAGGCCAATGGTCTCCTGGGCTGCATTGAAAGGAGTGTGATCAGTGGGATGATGGAAGCATCTCGCCCCCTCTACTCTACCCTCTACTCTACTCTCATGAGACCCCACCTGGAGTACATTGACCAGTTCTGGTGCCCCTAGCATGAGGGGCATTGAACTGCTGGAGTAGGTCCAGAGGAGGACCATGAAGATGATCAGAGGGCTGGAGAACTTTCCCTATGGGGACAGACTGCAAAAGTTGAGGCTGTTCAGCCTGGAGAAAAGAAGAGTCAAGAGAGACCTTACAGTGACCTTCCAGTACATGAAACAGTCTACAAGAAAGCCAGGAAGGGACTTTTCACAAAGGCTTGTAGTGATGGGATAAGCGAGGGTGGATTGAAGCTCAAAGAGGATAGATGTAGACTAGATATCAATAAGAAATTCTTTACAGTGAGGGAGCGAGACACTGGAAGAGGTTACCCTGGGAAGTCATGGATGGCAGTGTTTAAGGCCAGATTGGATGAGGTCTTGAACAACCTAGTCTAGTAGAAGGTGTCCCCACTCTTGGTGAGGAGAATTTGAACTAGGTGATCTTTAAGATCTCTTCCAACCCAACTTATTCTCTGAATGTATGAACTCTGAGAAGAATGCCTTCTGTTTTTAAGTGGTCAATATCTTTTTAATTAGAATATTTAATTCACACTGTTGACACGTTCTTTGGAAAAGCAGAAGTGGAAGTTCTGTCAACACAGGTTTCTTAGGCTAAGAAAAGGAGTCTAGTGCTCCTCTCCTCATGATGGGGCACACAGGCTATGGTGTAGAAGGCTGCATTCTCCTATATCACAGGAAATATTCCTGTATAAGAAAGATGTCTCAGTGTCTTTTTCCTTATCCTTGTACACTTGACAGAGAGCAATGGCTTTCCTAATTCTTGATAGGTCTCACAGATGATCCAATTCATCAGCTGTTGAACTGAAACAGTTTAGGAAAGACCTGCAGCTCATGGTCAGAACACTCTCCTGGAACATCTGAGCCTTTGCCTCAAAGCAAATAAAGGTGCTCAAATAAAGGTGGGGTTTGTGTGAAAATGGCCACTGACTGGCTTTGAAATTGGCTTTACAAGTAGACATAGAGTCTTCAAATTAAACTCATTACTCTGAAATTCCTTGTATATGTAATTTTCATAATTCAATTTCACAGTATCACAGTATCACAGTATTATCAGGGCTGGAAGAGACCTCACAGATCATCAAGTCCAACCCTTTACCACAGAGCTCAAGGCTAGACCATCGCACCAAGTGCCACATCCAATCCTGCCTTGAACAGCTCCAGGGACGGCGACTCCACCACCTCCCCGGGCAGCCCATTCCAGTGTCCAATGACTCTCTCAGTGAAGAACTTTCTCCTCACCTCCAGCCTAAATCTCCCCTGGTGCAGCCTGAGGCTGTGTCCTCTCATTCTGGTGCTGGCCACCTGAGAGAAGAAAGCAACCTCCTCCTGGCCACAACCACCCTTCAGGTAGTTGTAGACAGCAATAAGGTCACCCCTGAGCCTCCTCTTCTCCAGGCTAAACAATCCCAGCTCCCTTAGCCTCCCCTTATAGGGCTGTGCTCGAGGCCTCTCACCAGCCTCGTCGCCCTTCTCTGGACACGCTCAAGCATTTTGATGTCCCTCCTAAACTGGGGGGCCCAGAACTGAACACAATTTGATGAGAAAAGAGTGGTTTGGTGTTTACTTCAAAAGTATGTCTGTGTGTTTGCTTATTTCAGTTTTCTGATTTCACTGGAAAAGTCACAGTGAAGGAAAGTTAAAAGGTACTTGCTTCCCATTATCCGTCAACTGAAAATTCAGAGTTTTGTCCATATGTTTTTTTTTTTCTGAGATGGTACAAATTTGCACCACTCTATTTAATTATTAATCCTACAGATTTATAAACTATATTGAACTACAGATGTGTAAATGGAAATATTCTATAACATTTGGAATATTAATGCCAGAGCTGTCTGTTGTTTAGACATTAGACTACAGATCTCTGTAGTAGAGTTTCATGCATTCTGCTGTACGGTTTTCAAAGTTCATCTCGATTGGCTTGCCAGTACTAGATATAGTTCCAGAGGAAGCTGCTTGGGGTCTGCTGCATTTCTTTTTTCATGCACATTGGTTTTGCAAAAGACAAAAATATCAAGAAAAGCATTGCAAGCAGGGCAAGGGAGAGGATTCTGCCCCTTTACTCTGCTCTCTTGGTACCCCACCTGGAGTACTGTGCTAGTTTGAAGCTAGCTAGAATGTTTTGGTGAGAAGTACTAGATTACAGGCTGTGAGAAGGAAACAACCATGATGTCTACTTCACTCATAGGCTTGCTGAGATGTGGAAGAATTAGAGTGTAAATATAGATAAGGCAGATGCTCTTTGTCCAGGCTGTGGCCTGCATTTCCCTCTCTAACCTAACCTGTCATCTCTCTGATTAATCTACCTGCTTCCTAACCCCCCTGGCCGACCCTCCAATCTTCCTTGGGCACAAGGCAATGTCTGGGGTAAGGTAGAGAGGGGTGAGAGAAGATAGAAGAGTGGTTGGGAGCCCCTCCTGGAGACTCAGGTTTCTGGGAGGGATGTTGTGTTTCTGTATTACCTTTTAACTTGTCTATTTCTGTATATAGCTGTATATACAGTAAATATCTGCTTGTATATTGTGCTAAGCTGTAAATACAAAACTTCAGTTTCCAGAGCCACTGAATCTAGTCTGGGTGATCTCCAAAGTGTGTGTGGGGGGGTAACACCCAAACCATCACAAGTACTGTGTGCAGTTCTGGAGCCCCTAACACAAGAAGGACATGGAACTGTTGGAGCAAGTCCAGGGGAGGCCATGAAGATGCTCCGAAGGCTGGATCAGCTCTGCTATGAGGACAGGCTACAAGAGTTGGGGCTCTGCAGCCTGGAGAAGAGGAGACCTTGAAGTAGCGTTTCAATATCTGAAAGGAGACTACAGAAGGGCCGAGGAGGGACTATTAAGAAGGTCTTGCAATGGCAGGCCAAAGACTAATGAGTTTAGACTGGTAGAGGGGAGATTTAAACTGGATGTTAGGAAGAAGTTCTTTTTAGTGAGGTTGGTGAGACACTGGCACAGGTTGGCCAGGCAGGTTGGGGCTGCTCCCTCCCTGGAGGTGTTCAAGGCCAGATTGGATGAGGCCTTATGTGACCTGTTCCAATGGGAGGTGTCCCTGCCCATGGTGGGAGGTTGGAACTGGATGATCTTTGAGGTCCCTTCCAACCTAAGCCATTCCGTGTTTCTATGATTCTATGAAAGCTATGCCATAATGAGTCACCTATCAAAAAAAGGAATGAAGGATTGAGGAGGAGTTCTAATGACATTTAAAAACAAAATAGAAATCCCTTCTCAATATGTTACTTTCGGTTTAAAAGATGATTAGTGTTCTCTACAGACTTTGATTAACAGAGAGAATGGAGCAGTGCATTGTCTCCTTTTGCAGAGCGCAGAACAATAAAAGCTCTGGCACATTTTTTCCTATTCTGTACCTTCTCACTTTCCCAAGCTTTCTGATGTCTTTCCAGTTTGGAGCTCCTGCTTAGATAAAACAGATGACTTTCTGGGCCTGCTTCTGCTAACAGCAGGCAGGAGCAACAGTGACTGATTGGTTGAAACATGAGGATTAATGGGTATTTATATTTCATTAAATTTTATGCTCACTGGAGAATAATGTATCACTCGCAGATATTGAAACATATGTCAACCCTATCCACTTACATATAATTCAATTTGACTTAAATGCATTGATCAAATTTTATTAAAGTCCAATATATCTTCCAAAAAGGCCTGCTAACACAATATTGCTGCTTCACATTCATCAGATAAAAGGAGGCAATTGTGTTGTAATTCCATTTATACCATTTTTCGGGAAAAGGGAGATTATTGTGAAGTGAATACTCATTACAAGGTGACTGGCTCTGGCTGAAGGACTTGAGACTGAGATTATTAAACGAATTCTCAAGTGGTGCCCTTTAGTTAAAATTACCCCAGGGTGGGTCACGCTTGTTTTATCCCCAGCGGTAAAGAGAGATCAGCGGTGTTAACGATATTACCCAGGAAAGTTTGCCACGCAAGATTTTGGAGTATGCTGATGATAGGTTTTTGACTTTTTTTCTTTCTTTTTTTTTTTTTTCCTTCAAGTTCAGTTTATGAATCATGCATAACTCTCTTTGAAAAACTACTTATGAGTATTTACATTTTTTTCCTCGGCGTCTCTTCTTTTTTATTCGGCTTTTTGCAATTACTCTTCCTGTGATGATTAAGAAAAGTATAAAATATTTATTTCTTCGATGTTGCACAGAAAGGGAGGGTGTTTTGTGTGAAGCCATTCTTTCAAAACAACAACAGCAGTTTGCTCTACACAGAAGAGAATTAAAAAGATGAGCTTTTAGCCCTACTGATGAAAAGAAATCAAAAGCTATTTAAAGCCATGATCTGCCAGGGTAATTTAGTGTCACTATCAAATGGTAAGCATTTAGGGCAGTGGAGTTGGTCTAATTTGTCTTAGGAAGCTCTTTTTCTGTTTCTGGCTTGTGTATTACTAGAGGTTAAAGTGATGGCACTGCAATGTGCAAGTGAGCATCTCAGCACAGGCCTTTCAAAGAGCAAATCCAGACCTAGATTGAAAAAGAAGGAGTACTGACCATGAAAGATGTCCAAGAGCCAAAATAAGGGAGTGTGAGCTACTCTCAGGACACTTAAAAAGTATACGGTCACATCATGTGGCATCTAAGCACATCATCTGAAGTACTGTGCTGTCTCACAAGGGTTGAAATCACTTTAAAGTCATGATTTCCTTCTTTCGATATAAGTATAATTTCTCTAGTGTTAAGTACCCTGGAAAGCTTTCATCAAATAACCTGAGCCTTAACTCCTACTAATGTTTCCTCATTTTGTCCTATTTTTTTATTTCTTATGGTGGTATTTTCACAAGATCACAGCATATCAGGAGTTTGAAGGGACCCAGAGAGATCACCAAGTCCAACCCCCCTTCATTGATTATCTGTTTTCTCTCCTGAATATTCTTTACAAAATATCTCCTAGGACGTTACATGTCCTATGTTGAGGTACTGGAACATGTCCAGAGAAGGGTGATGAAGCTGGTGAGGGGCCTGGAGCACAGCCCTTTGAGGAGAGGCTGAGGGAGCTGAGGTTGTTCAGCCTGGGGAAGAAGAGTTTCAGGGGTGACCTCATTGCTGTCTACAACTACCCGAAGGGAGGTTGTAGCCAGGTGGAGGTTGGTCTCTTTTGCCAGGCAACCAACAACAGAACAAGGGGACACAGTCTCAAGTTGTGCCAGGGGAGATATAGGTTAGGCTGGATGTTAGGAGGAAGTTCTTGCCAGAGAGAGTGATTTGCCATTGGAATGGGCTGCCCAGAGAGATCGTGAAGTCACTGTCCCAGAAGATGTTCAAGAAAAGACTGGATGAGGCACTTGGTGCCATGGTCTAGTTGATTGGCTAGGGCTGGGTGCAAGATTGGACTGGATGATGTTGGAGGTCTCTTCCAACCTGGTTGATTCTATGATTCTACATAGACAATGGGCTTATGCAGGTCCTATCCCAAGCATCCCAAACATGCTTGGGAACATACACCTTGTCCTTAGAATGATTTTTTAAAATGCAGTTCAGAAGTAATGTGGCTTTACAAAAATAAGAGGAAAGAACAAGTGAAAAACTTTCATTTCAAGGGATCATGAAGGGTATTTCCTACAAGGAATGCAATTCACATCTTTCTGCAGTAGAATTGGTAGAGATGCAGTTCATACTTCCACTTTATTACAGCCCAGACACAATTTGCTAGTGCAACTTCTCAGATGCCATCAGATAAATATATCCTTACATGTAAATGTGGTGTAAAATATGTTTACAATGTTATTGAGAGCAGTCCTGCAAAGAAAGGCTTGAGGATGCTTGTGGACAAAAAGCTAGGAACAGCAGTGTGCATACACAGCCTAGAAAGCTAATTACATCCTGGGCTGTACCAAGAGGAATGTAACCAGCTAGTCAAGAGAGGTGGTTCTGCCTCTCTACTCCACTCTGGTGATACCCCACATGGATTTCCATGTTCAGATCTGTGGGTCCCAGCACAAAAAAGTCATGGACTTGTTAGAGTGGCTCCAGAAGAGAGTGATGAAAATGATCAGGGGTCTATAACATGCCTATATGGGGACAGGAAAAGAGGATTAGGGAAGAAGGAGAGGGAAAGGGGGAGAAAGAAGGAGAGGGCGAGGGAGAGGAGGAGAGGAGTGATCTACAACTACTTCTGCATCATTTATTTTACTGGACAAAGTTAACCCTAAAATCCTCTTCACAGCTTGGAATGATGGAACAGTTGAGGTGAGAAGAGTTTGTGGGAAGTCCTATTGTTAGCCTCCTGATTAGAGCAGCAACTGTGAAAACAAATGCAGCTTCTCAGGACTTTATTTTAGTCTAATCTGAATAATCCCCAAGAATGAAGATTCATCAGCATTTCTGGACAACTCACTTTCCACAGGTTGCTGCAAGCAAGCAGGTGTACAGGTATGTATTGGAAAGATGACATACTCTGTTACAGTTAGATGTTGAAACAGAGGCTGAAGTGCGATATCTAAGGCATATTGCTGCCAAGCAACGCCAGCTCTGATGGTCTTGCTCCTCTGAAAGTATCAGTATCATACTATATTCTGATTTAGGTAATAAATATATATAAATGTGAGCTTTCTCTTCCCCTATTGCAAATAATTCAGTGCTACAATAGCTAAGTGAAGAGCAGTCCCAGATTCCTATCATATAGGCATTCCTTTAAACAAGGATGGTCACCTTGTCTGAGATTCCTTTTTTACCGTGGAGCCTGTGCTGTTACTGCATCCAGGGTGAGGTGCTCTTTTTGCAGAAAAGAATTAAGTGTCTCTCTTCTTCAACTGAACCTCCACAAATTTTTCCTCCTCTCTCCATCTATTCTCCCCAGAGTAAACTGAGCAAAGAATTCAAACAACTTTTGGAGAAAGGAACTTGGTCTTGCAGTTCCTACACTCCTGTCTATTTGGTTTCTGGTCCACATATACACATAACTGTTTTCAATAAATGAATTCCAAAACTCTGTGTCCTTATAGCCATACTACACAGAATCATAGAATCATAGAATCATCTAGTTCCAATCCCCCCTGCCATGGGCAGGGACACCTCACACTACATCAGGCTGTCTAAAGCCTCATCCAACCTGGCCTTAAATACCTCCAGGGATGAGGCTTCCACAACGTCCCTGGGCAGCTCATTCCAGGGTCTCACCGCTCTCATGGTGAAGAACTTCTTCCTAACATCCAGTCTGAATCTACCCATTTCTAGCTTTGTTCCATTCCCCCCAGTCCTGTCACTGCCAGACAGCCAAAAAAGTTCCTCCCCAGTTTTTTTGTAGGCCTCCTTAAGATACTGAAAGGTCACAATAAGGTCACCTCAGAGCCTTCTATCCAAACTGAGCAGCCCCAACTCCCTCAGTCTTTCCTCATAGCAGAGCAGCTCCAACCCTCTGATCATCCTTGTGACCCTTCTCTGGACACCTTCCAGCATATCCATATCCCTCTTGTAATAGTGGCTCCAGAATTGGATGCAGTACTTCAGGTGGGGTCTCACCAGTCTGGAGTAGAGTGGGAGGATCACTTCCTTCCACCAGTTGCCCACACTTCTCTTGCTGCATCCTAGGATCTGGTTGGCTTTCTGGGTTGCCACACAAGGAAGCCAATTTTCACAGTATCACAGTATCAACAAGGTTGGAAGAGACCTCACAGATCATCAAGTCCAACCCTTTACCACAGAGCTCAAGGCCAGACCATGGCACCAAGTGCCACGTCCAATCCTGCCTTGAACAGCTCCAGGGACGGCGACTCCACCACCTCCCCAGGCAGCCCATCCCAGTGTCCAATGACTCTCTCAGTGAAGAACTTTCTCCTCACCTCAAGCCTAAATCTCCCCTGGCACAGCCTGAGGCTGTGTCCTCTCATTCTGGTGCTGGCCACCTGAGAGAAGAGACCAACCTCCTCCTGGCCACAACCTCCCTTCAGGTAGTTGTAGACAGCAATGAGGTCACCCCTGGGCCTCCTCTTCTCCAGGCTAAACAATCCCAGCTCCCTCAGCCTCTCCTCATAGGGCTTGTGCTCAAGGCCTCTCACCAGCCTCGTCGCCCTTCTCTGGACACGCTCAAGCATTTTGATGTCCCTCCTTAACTGGGAGGCCGAGAACTGAACACAATACTCAAGGTGTGGTCTAACCAGTGCAGAGTGCAGGGGCAGAATGACCTCCCTGCTCCTGCTGACCACACCATTCCTGATGCAGGCCAGGATGCCACTGGCTCTCTTGGCCAGCTGGGCACACTGCTGGCTCATGTTCAGGCGGGTATCAATCAGCACCCCCAGATCCCTCTCTGTCTGGCTGCTCTCCAGCCACTCCAACCCCAGCCTGTATCTCTGCATGGGATTGCTGTGGCCAAAGTGCAGCACCCTGCACTTGGAGCTATTGAATGCCATCCCCTTGGACTCTGCCCATCTGTCCAGGCAGTCAAGGTCCCGCTGCAGAGCCCTTCTGCCCTCCAACCCAACCACATCTGCCCCCAGCTTAGTGTCATCTGCAAACTTGATGATGACTGACTCCATGCCCTCATCCAGATCATCTATGAAGATGTTAAAGAGGATGGGGCCCAGCACTGATCCCTGAGGGACACCACTAGTGACTGGCCGCCAGCTGGATGTGGCACCATTCACCACCACTCTCTGGGTCCAGCCCTCCAGCCAGTTCCTAACCCAGCACAGAGTGTTGCCATCCAAGACGTGGGCTGACAGCTTAGCCAGCAGTTTGCTGTGGGGGACAGTGTCAAAGGCCTTGCTGAAGTCCAGATAGACCACATCCACAGGCCTCCCCACATCCACCAAGCGGGTCACCTGATCATAGAAGGAGATCAGGTTAGAAAGGCAGGATCTGCCCTTCCTAAACCCATGCTGGCTGGACCTGAGCCCTTTGCCATCCCTCAAGTGTGCTCTTATCACCCCCAAGATAGCCTGCTCCATCAGTTTCCCTGGCACTGAGGTCAGGCTGATGGGTCTATAGTTCCCAGGTTCCTCCATCCGACCCTTCTTGTGGATGGGGACCACATTGGCCATTTTCCAGTCTCCTGGGACCTCTCCGGTGAGCCAGGACTGCTGGAAAATGATGGAGAGCGGCTTGGCCAGCTCAGCTGCCAGCTCTCTCAGCAGTTCCTAACACGCAATCTAAATCTACTCCTCTCTAGTTTGAAGCCATTGCCCCTTGTCCTATGACTAAAGGCCTTTGTAAACAATCTCCATCCTTCTTGTAGGCCCCCTTCATGTACTGGAAGGCTGCTATTCAATCTCTTCAGAGCCTTCACTTCTCCAGACTGAACAACCCCAGCTCCCTCAGCCTCAGCAGAAACTTGGAAACCCATTTACTCTTACCAATAATTACTTGAAGCAACTGCCAAACTCATTTAAATACATATATTATAAAGAAGTTAATTACCTGTATGAACATAGAGAAATCCTTGTGTAAGCATCACCTCTAGTGTCACTACACAAGGAATTAAGAAGCTACAACGTATGATGTTGGGTTGCTCAATAGGATTTAAATAACCTGAGTCTGGGATGAATACACCACTCATCAAACATGAAGCTATGAAAGAGTTAAACAGATCATGTCATGACTTATGAAGGAACAACTTTCCTATTTGCTTTTCTTTATAAATAAAGAAAAAGCAACATTTCATGCATCTTTAACTCACATGCAGACCTTTTCCTCAGTAAAAACAAGGCCATTCTATGCAAAGCATTTAAAATGTAAAATTGCCATTTGTACTAGAGTCTTATTGTAAATGAATCGTGCCCACTCTATCATATTTTCAGATATATTCATTTTAATGGTATGTTCTACTTTTCCTGTTCAATTGCACCCTTGAATCATATGCTGAAAAATTAACATGTGGGATTTTAGCCAGAAATCACAGTAATCTTAAAATTGTTGCTTATTATATATAAAATTTATTCTATCTTTATAAGTAAATATAATTCTTCTTAAACTGAAGATGAGCCAGTAGTGTGCCCAGGTTGTCAAGAGAGCCAATGGCATCCTGGCCTGTATCAGGAACAGTGTGGCCAGCAGGATGAGGGAGGTTATTCTTCCCCTGTACTCAGCACTGGTCAGGCCACACCTTGAGTCCTGTGTCCAGTTCTGGGCCCCTCAATTCAAGAGAGATGTTGAGTTGCTGGAATGTGTCCAGAGAAGAACAACAAAGCTGGTGAGGGGCCTGGAACACAAATCCTATGAGGAGAGGCTGAGGGAGCTGGGGTTGTTTAGCCTGAAGAAGAGGAGGCTCAGGGGGGACCTCATTGCTGTCTACAACTACCTGAAGGGAGGTTGTAGCCAGGTGGGGGTTGGTCTCTTCTCCCAGGCAACCAGCAATAGAACAAGGGGACACAGTCTCAAGTTGTGCTGGGTGAAGTATAGGCTGGATGTTAGGAGGAAGTTCTTGACAGAGAGAGTGATTGGCATTGGAATGGGCTGCCCAGGGAGGTGGTGGAGGCACTGACTCTGGAGGTGTTCAAGAAAAGCCTGGATGAGTCATTTAGTGACATGGTCTAGATGACTGGTAAGGGCTGGGTGCTAGGTTGGCCTGGATGATCTTGGAGGTCTCTTCCAACCTGGTTGATTCTATGATTCTATGAAACATAGATGCCATATAAATTTGCACTCATCTTAATATGTAGCTTCAGACTCCTCTGGTTATGGTAGATTTTCCTTGGAAGATGTGTGATCAAGACTGACAAAAATGGCAAAAGCTCCATCTTCCAGAAAGCACTGGCAGTGTCACCAGCTGTGCATTGTCAAAGTGAAGTGGAACTTTCAATGACCTACTAGCTGCAGCAAGCCAGGAGATTGTTGCTTCTGCTGGCTGATGTAAACAATAAAGTTACTAGGTTCAGGGAATGTATCTTTCCTGCTAACACTTTATGAGCATGCAGAGAAAGATGTGTCTTTTTATCTTTAAAGCCTTTGTGGTCACCTTTGTTGCTGGAATAATCTGCCCAGTTTTTGCTAGCTCCTGCTGCACATTTTTATTAGAAGCAGTTGCATTCGCTTACAGGTTTCTGTTGTGCAGTGCCCATTTTTGATGGTCACTACCCCAGCAATGAACTGAGCTAAGAGGTCACTTTGTGTACTGCCGTTTTACAATAAAAGCATTGAACTTTAACAGTATATGAAGGCAGTTCATCATACAAATGATCAATTTACATGAAGCCTTTGTCTGTCTCATTTTTTCTCAGCTGAGAAACAAGCCTTGGTTTTCTCAAAATCTTCCTACAGAGCACATTTACCAAAATAAATTTTAAATGTAACCAGGTTACTGCAAATCATGGCCAACTGTGGGTGAATATTGTCTTTAGATATAGATCCCAAGGATCCCAAGCAACACTCATCACTCAGTCTTGAAGTATCATCCAGTTTGTTGTGGCTTCACTAAACCACTCGGAGTGTTGTGTTTCCTACCTCTGCTTTGTTGATGGGCAGTCATCTTTGTGTTGTGTGCACATACCTGTTTTTCACAGACATCTTTTTTCTCCAGCTTCTATTGCAATGCTGAAAATTCCTGCTGTTCTATTGCTTGCTTGCTTATTGTTCAAACTACTTGTCTGTTCTTAAGAAGCACATTGACAGCACCTCTTGAGCCAAAATTAACTCAGGGTTTAGTTGGCCTCAAAATCACAAGGCTATGTCAGTCCTTAGCTTTGTTTGGGTTTGTTTTGGGCTTTATTTTTTGGGGGGGTTTGTTTGAATTATTTTTATTCAGTATGGCTGCTTCCTCCTCTTACCAACCTGTGAAATCAGCCTTTTTTCATGACAGGAGAGGTCTGGTTCTGAGTTAGTGCTCTCAAGGGCTGATCTGTAAGGAAGAATTCCAGTAGCCCAAGAAGAGCTGGCAGACAGCAGCAGAGGATGGAAAACAGCTGACTTTTAGACGGGTGCCAAACACACCTTGTGTCCTTTCTGTTCCCAGGCTTTTACCTTTGCTGATAAACTATGCAAATGTGTTACAATATTGCTTCTCAAGCTGTTACAGGTACAAACTATCTGGATATTTAGATACTACAGGATCTAATAGAATGCTATCAATCTTTTATAGCAAGAGAATACATAAATTATAAACAAATATGTCCTTTGGTCTAGTGGAACAGCATAATGATCAAAGAGACACAATAGAAATGTATTTGCTTCTACAGTAAGCTTTATTCCCCCAGCGCTCGGTCTGCAGTGATGGACAGGCAGTGAGCTGTCAGTTTTTGTTCTGTCTGTCACACTACACTTACCTCCTGTTGTTTTAAGTAATCAATATGGGGGCTGAAATCACCTACCACTACCTCTGCTACCTACTATTTTGTCCACTCATAAATTATGAATCCCTGCACAACATCAAGTCTACAATTTCGATTGCATTTGCTAATCATTGATCAATAATTCAAAAGCCTCTTCTTCTTCAAGGGTCCCTAGTTTCCAGGAACATATGGCATAAGGCTGACAGTGTTCACAAAGCTATTCCCTTATCACAAAAAGGAGCCAGGGAAAACAAATTGTTTAAAGTTGTTCCTTTCTCTTTTCTTTTCTTTTCTTTTCTTTTCTTTTCTTTTCTTTTCTTTTCTTTTCTTTTCTTTTCTTTTCTTTTCTTTTCTTTTCTTTTCTTTTCTTTTCTTTTCTTTTCTTTTCTTTTCTTTTCTTTTCTTTTCTTTTCTTTTCTTTTCTTTTCTTTTCTTTTCTTTTCTTTTCTTTTCTTTTCTTTTCTTCTCTTCTCTTCTCTTCTCTTCTCTTCTCTTCTCTTCCCTTCCCTTCTCTTCTCTTTTCTTCCCTTCCCTTCCCTTCCCTTCCCTTCCCTTCCCTTCCCTTCCCTTCCCTTCCCTTCCCTTCCCTTCCCTTCCCTTCCCTTCCCTTCCCTTCCCTTCCCTTCCCTTCCCTTCCCTTCCCTTCCCTTCCCTTCCCTTCCCTTCCCTTCCCTTCCCTTCCCTTCCCTTCCCTTCCCTTCCCTTCCCTTCCCTTCCCTTCCCTTCCCTTCCCTTCCCTTCCCTTCCCTTCCCTTCCCTTCCCTTCCCTTCCCTTCCCTTCCCTTCCCTTCCCTTCCCTTCCCTTTATTTAGGTTTTTTTTTTTTTCTTCCTTCCTTCCTTTCTTCCTTCCTTCCTTTCTTTCTCTTTCTTTCTTTCTTTCTTTCTTTCTTTCTTTCTTTCTTTCTTTCTTTCTTTCTTTCTTTCTTTCTTTCTTTCTTTCTTTCTTTCTTTCTTTCTTTCTTTCTTTCTTTCTTTCTTTCTTTCTTTCTCCCTTTCTCCCTTTCTCCCTTTCTCCCTTTCTCCCTTTCTCCCTTTCTCCCTTTCTCCCTTTCTCCCTTTCTCCCTTTCTCCCTTTCTCCCTTTCTCCCTTTCTCCCTTTCTCCCTTTCTCCCTTTCTCCCTTTCTCCCTCCCTCCCTCCCTCCCTCCCTCCCTCCCTCCCTCCCTCCCTCCCTCCCTCCCTTCCTCCCTTCCTCCCTTCCTCCCTTCCTCCCTTCCTTCCTCCCTTCCTCCCTTCCTTCCTTCCTTCCTTCCTTCCTTCCTTCCTTCCTTCCTTCCTTCCTTCCTTCCTTCCTTCCTTCCTTCCTTCCTTCCTTCCTTCCTTCCCTCCTTCCCTCCTTCCCTCCTTCCCTCCTTCCCTCCTTCCCTCCTTCCCTCCTTCCCTCCTTCCCTCCTTCCCTCCTTCCTTCCTTCCCCCCAAGAGATGATGATGATGATTATTATTATTATTTCCTTTGCTTGCTATAGATAATAACTGCACTAGCACTTTTGTACAGTCACTTCCAGGAATATTTTCTGCTTCATACCTTGAGAAGATATGCCACTTAATCCGCCAATCTGAACAGTTCAATTTTACAGTTAGAGCAACTGTTATATTTTGCTGGAGTTGGGTTGTATTTCCCTTCTTCAGAAGTCTTAATTTTCATATTTATATTATACTATTTATTATCATTATAAAAGATCAAGAAAATGAGATAAAAAGTAATCTTTATTATGTGCTGCTGTATGAACGCAATGAGAAGCAGTCTTTCACAAGTGAACCTGAAATCCCTGTCCATTACAATACAGCCACAGACTGCTTATGGCGGTGTTTCTTTCTTGAAGATTGTTTTATTAGCTATTTTACTGCTAGAGTAGGACTATGAATAATAAATATCATCATACAGAACAGTTCTGATTACTTCTCCATGGAAACCTTTTAGATGGCCATATTCAGAAAACACCTACAAAAATTCACTTCATGAATAATCTCAGTGACTTATAGAAGAAACAAATTCAGGTGTGCTTGTGTATTTGACTATTTTTCATGAATAGTCAGGAAAAAAAACCTTACCATTCTCAACCTCATTCTATAAGTTTCATTCCAGAAAAGACACAAAAAAGCTGTGTTTTATAAAAGCCACCTTTAATAAAATGTCATTTTTAATGTCATTACATTTCACTGGTTGCAAAGTTACAGATAAGTACGCAAATGAAACCTACAGGATAAAATCATCTCATGTTCTTTTAAAGGTTGTATTGCATGACTTGGTGCCATGGTCTAGCCTTGAGCTCTATGGTAAAGGGTTGGACTTGATGATCTGTGAGGTCTCTTCCAACCCTGGTGATACTGTGATACTGTAATATAATGTAATATAAATAATAATATATATAAAATATATATTATATTACATTACATTATAATATATTTATGTATACTTTTCTTTCCTATAGCTGCCTATATTACAACTCCTAATAAAGCTACCAACATTACTATGATTTTCTAGAAGACTTGTCTTCTAGACTTGCTTAGCATCAGTTTAACTGCTGCACTTCCTTATACCAGTTCTTTCAGGTGGAGGATGACTGTGATCAGCAGCTACTGATACAGTTAGTATCACATTGTCCACCAATTTTGTTCTGACTGTGCCAGGGCCTTAGTGGATATTTGAAGACAATAACTTGCAAAATAGCTTATGTGAAACATGAAGAATCAAACAATTGTGCCTTTGCTGCCTAGTAAAGCTTGTATTAATGTAGTAATAACAATAGCCCTTTCTACTAAAAGAAGAAAAAATCCTACTTTCTCTGAAATCTAGTTTTATTTTCAAATGTTCTAACCAGCTACTGAGATTGATATTCCTGATTCAGGATTATGGTTTTACCCAAGTTTAATTTAAATGTCTGCATTACTGTTCTTCATTGATTTTTCATACATGAATGTGGTGGTTTGAGGCTAATATTTACTGAGAGAAATTAAATCCTTAGCTGTGAGAGAGAAAAAAATCAACAGTAATCTATGTCACTCAGTTTTTCTGCTGAGAAATGCAACTAGTCAAAATATAGGTAAGATGGACACTTCTCACACACTTCTTAGCTCTCACTTCGGGTTGTGCCTTCCTTCTGGCAGTCTGGTCTCTGTAGCTGACTCTGTCTTTAACTCTCTAATCCACCTAAACCCTGTTTCCCCTCTAACTTCCTTGTGGGTTTTTTTTTTTGACAGCTCACCTCAGATCTCCAGGTTTATCACGTGAGATATATGTGGGTTGATCTGGTGATTTCTGAAGGGAGGGAAAGAGGGAGAGGAACAGGAGTTTGGGTCAGGAGTCTTCCTGGGGACTTTGATTGTTTCTGGGAGGGGTATTGTGTTTCTGTGTTACTTTTAATTTGTATATAACTGTATCTATTTGTGTATATATGCTCATATATTGTGCTAAGCTGTAAATATAGCTTCATTCTTATTTCCAGCTCAACTGAGTTCAATCCAGGTGATGTTGCAAGAGGGGGCGGGGGGTGGATAATACACAAATTGTCACAATGAACAAGATCAGAGTATAATTTATAAATTTATGTCATACTCAGGGTGAACAGAATTCATGCTACATCATCTAAATTGATGCATCTCAGTGACTTAAGAAGTTAAATTGAAGCAGTTTCTAGATGTCAATATCAGGTGGTTTTTTTTCCCCAGATTTGGTGTCTTTTAGCTTGTCTGAAATATCAGAAGAAAGAATTTCTGCTTTATACAATATAGATATGCAGTTTTATCATGAATGAGTTTATGAGTTGAGCAGTCAAAAGAACAGGAAGAGAACAAGAAGAATGACAATGAATCTTGGTTAGACCAAATTATTATAAAGGGGAAAAAAAAGTTTAACATCTTGTTATGATCACTACATGTTCCTCTGTATTTTTCCTATTCTTTTATACGTAATTAATTCATTGTTCCTAATTAGAATTCATTTCAGCATTGCTTGCTTCCTGGAATTTTAGCCAGAAGAAGAATACTTTTCAAGGACACAGCACATGATGCATATTGTGTGGAGCAAGCTGATGGGTACTGTAATTCTGTGTGTTACAAGATTCTATGCCATCTCGTTTGGAAGCTACTTTAAGATTCTTCGAAATGTAAATAATTACATAATGGAGAATTTGAAATGCTGGTTTTGAGAACAACTCTTGAAATCAACAGAGATCTAGTATAATAGTGAGTCTTCTTTTTATCCTGTAAAGTTAGGGTTTTGACATTGTAAAATAAATTTGGGGTTGGGTTGTTGGTTTTTTGTTTGTTGTTTGTTTTCCCACAGCAGAACTAAATTACGTTGAAATAAAAATATTCAATAAAAATTCAAATTAAATCATGCCAACACTATTTTGGCGAAGATATTCCAAAGAGTCTAAAACTATTTCCTGAAAATTTGGGATTATTAACACTCATTATGAATCAGACTTTATTTGTATAAAGTTTTTTATCTCTTATGTGTAACTCTGTTTTCAAGTGGAAACTTTAAGTTTTGCCATATTTCACAGTATCACAGTATCACCAAGGTTGGAAGAGACCTCACAGATCATCAAGTCCAACCCTTTACCATGGAGCTCAAGGCTAGACCATGGCACCAAATGCCACGTCCAACCTTGCCTTGAACAGCCCCAGGGACAGCGACTCCACCACCTCCCCGGGCAGCCCATTCCAGTGTCCAATGACTCTCTCAATGAAGAACTTTCTCCTCACCTCAAGCCTAAATTTCCCCTGGCGCAGCCTGAGGCTGTGTCCTCTCATTCTGGTGCTGGCCACCCGAGAGAAGAGAGCAACCTCCTCCTGGCCACAACCACCCTTCGGGTAGTTGTAGACAGCAATGAGGTCACCCCTGAGCCTCCTCTTCTCCAGGCTAAACAATCTCAGCTCCCTCAGCCTCTCCTCGTAGGGCTGTGCTCGAGGACTCTCACCAGCCTCGTCGCCCTTCTCTGGACACGCTCAAGCATCTCGATGTCCCTCCTTAACTGGGGGGGCCCAGAACTGAACACAGTACTCAAGGTGTGGTCTAACCAGTGGAGAGTACAGGGGCAGAATGACCTCCCTGCTCCTGCTGACCACACCATTCCTGATGCAGGCCAGGATGCCACTGGCTCTCTTGGACACCTGGGCACACCTCCTACTGGCCCTATTTTCAGCAGTTGTTCCAATGCCAAGTGTTTTATTTGGATCAATCGTACCAAACCAGTGTTGTGCATTATGCATTTTGTCATTCTGGCAGTAACCTCTATCTCTTTCCAATGTGTTTGAGAGTCCATGGTAATGCTGGTGGAATGGGCCTGCAACAGAGCACCGGTGGAAGGTTGGCCAACATGTAGCAAAGATGCTATTTCTTGACAGAATTAAGTGTAAAAACCTGTTCTGTTTCTGTCCTCTTTGCTCCTTAACGCAAGGGAAAACTTTGTAGAGTGAAAGCAGACTGAGTGCTGGTACAGGTTGCCCAGGGAGGTAATGAAGTCTTCAACCTTAGAGATACTCAAAATCCTTTGCTTAAGCAAAGAGATTGAACCAGATGACCTCCAGATGTCCTTTCACACCCCAGCCATTCTGTGATTCTAAATCTGTACTCTTTCTCTCTCCCCAAAGAAAGAAAATTCTAGTATTAGAAATGCTATTATTGGAACTATCTACTAGTGTTGTTTCAGACAGAAATTTCTGAAGCTTTTTTCAATAACAGAAACCGTTTTAATGAGATCTGAATTTGTTCAGATCTGTGATCATAAATTCCAAAAGACATAACTTTTTGGCAGTAAGTGCATTATGTAATTAAGTCATACTTTAAAAAATAATAAATATTATTATAATAATAAAATGCCTTTAGTGGTTCTGGGAGTTACCTGTCCCCCCACGAAATGAATGTCACCCAGACTAGACTTAGATGGATGGAAGTTAGGGAATGAAGCTTTATATTCACAGCTTAACACAATATATAAGCAGATATTTACAACACGTTGCAGATATTTACAGCTATATACAGAAATATACAAGTTAAAAGCAATACAGAAACACAATACCCCTCCCAGCAGTCAGAGTGGCCAGGAGGGCCTCCCAGCCACCCTTCCACCTTCTTTTCACCCCCCTCCCTTATCCTGAGTCTGCCTTACGTGCAAGGTGAGTTGGAAGAATTGGCAGCAGGGGTTAGAAGGAAATGATCAGATGGGTTATGTGCAGGGTCAGGCAGAAGCAGTTGATATGGCAGAAGCCAAGGAGAGACAGAGTCCCTTACCTATGTTTGTGTCCTTGCTTTTATACATCTCAGCAAACCTATGAGCAAAGTAGACATCACCATTGTTTTCTTTCCATGGTCTATAATCTAATTTTTCTCATTAAAATATTCCAGTTAGCCTCAAACTAGTACAGTGCCATTTCCCTAGTTGGTTATAAGAGGTTGTAGTCGACAAATACTTTTGATAATTCATAGCAGAGATGATATCAGTCATAAGAAGTGGGATAACTTCCCTATGTGAAATATGCAGGACCTCTCCTAGCCAGCATTGAGTTTCCTCATCTGTTTCATTTTCTTTTCCCTCATGCAGAAAAATGTTGTAACAGCTATCACATGCAAGTATAGATAGGAAAGCTAAGCATAAAATGCAAGTTGAAATTGCTTTACAGAAAGGAAGAGTCTCATGTACTAATTTAAGCCAGTGTTCAATTGATGGGAGCTAATGAACTACAAAAGCTCTGACATCTTTTGCAGCAGACAATCCAGTGTAAACTAATCAACATTAAGTCAATATAATCTAACCCTTCACTGTTCATTGATCTTTTTCACAGGCTACACACTACCTGGACATGTGAATGGGTCAGAAATATATAGGAGGAAGAGGCTAAAGCTGTAACCACAAAGGAGGAATAAATTAAAGTTGGCCTGCAAGAAAGCAAAATGAAAATTCCCTGCTTCATCTATTCATTCTCCTTTTATAAAATGCCTACATTTTTCATCAATACCTGTTAAAAAGAGCCTGACCTCTTAATGCAAACCTGCCTAGCTCATGCACATTCCAGCTGGAGCTATGCAATCAAAACACTAAAAACACGAGATGAGTAAAGGCTGACTTTCCTCTTAAAAAGAGCTTCACATTAAGACTACAAGCTCACTATTGCTCTAAGTTTGGAAGGTGCTTATGAAGATCTGACTTCAATCTGTTCATCCCTTGAACAATGGGAAGATCCAACATTTCCCACAGTATCGCTGCCATTTTTCTGACCTGTAGATGTACATAGGAGGATGTCACTAGACAGAGGATAATGGTGTATCTCTTTTAAAGCCATTAAAGGCTTTGTAGAAGAGTATTAAAGCCGTATTTTCCACAAAGCATGCTGTAGATGGGAAACTTGATGGACATGTGAACTCAATATTTCACCTGGTGGACATGGGAACCCAATATTTCACCTGGTGGACATGGGAACTTGATATTTCACCTGGTGAACACAGGAACTAGACATTTCACCTAGTGATATTTATTTCTATTACTAAGGGAGATAAATTCCTTGGACAATGAAATGATATCATGTTACTCAGAGCCTAGATCAAATGTTTCTTTATGTTTGTAGAAATAAAAAAGATATATTGGTTTAAAATACAAAATGACACCTGGAGCCATTAGTACAGATACTGTTCATTACAATATAGAATCTTAGAATCATAGAATCAACCAGGTTGGAAGAGACCTCCAAGATCATCCAGGCCAACCTAGCACCCAGCCCTGTCCAATCAATAGACCATGGCACTGCCTCATACAAGCTTTTCTTGAACACCTCTAGGGATGGTGCCTCCACCACCTCCCTGGGCAGCCCATTCCAATGCCAATCACTCTCTCTGGCAAGAACTTCCTCCTAACATCCAGCCTACACTTCCCCCAGCACAGCTTGAGACTGTGTCCCCTTGTTCTATTGCTGGTTGCCTGGGAGAAGAGACTAACGCCCACCTGGCTACAAACTCCCCTCAGGTAGTTGTAGACAGCAATGAGGTCACCCCTGAGACTCCTCTTCTCTAGGCTAAACAACCCCAGCTCCCTCAGCCTCTCCTCATAGGGTTTGTGTTCCAGGCCTTTCACCAGCTTCGTTGTCCTTCTCTGGACATGTTCCAGCACCTCAACATCTCTCTTGAATTGAGGGGCCCAGAACTGGACACAGGACTCAAGGTGTGGCCTGACCAGTACTGAGTACAGGGGAAGAATAACCTCCCTTGTCCTACTGGCCACACTGTTCCTGATACAGGCCAGGATACCATTGGCTCTCTTGGCTATCCGGGCACACTGCTGGCTCATCTTCAGCCTACTATCTACCAGTACCCCCAGGTTCTTTTCTTCCTGGCTGCTCTCCAGCTTTTGAAAAGAGTACTTTTGTACTTATAGATACACCTTGAAAATTTTTGACAACATAAAAGCAATTATTTACGTGCAAAGTTTTTTCTACAGCGTACCCTACTACTACATCTTTTTTTTTTTCTATCACATTTTCTCTCTCTTTCCAGAAATTTCAAAGGAGATTTGTCCTGTGATTCTAAATCTCTGCTCTTTCTCTTTCCTCAAAGATAATGAGACCTGATGTAAGTGGAGTTTGACAGCCACTATTCCTATGACTACTCCAGTTCACAACAAGATGATTAAAACCAAAAGACTCACCAAGATGTTTAGGACCAAGACCTGGTCATTTTACTCAGAGGGATCGTCTCAGTGCAGCTAAGGGGCAAGTTTCTAGCTGTAGAGAAGAAAATTTTCTGATATCTGTGTTAGAAAACATATTAAAATATTTTTTTTTGTCTATTTGAAAAGCTACTTTCTGATCTCTCTTACATGAACAACAGATTTCAGTGTATCCAGTTGTTTTTATTTTATTCACAATGCGTTTTAGATGCCTACAGGCTCAAATGATGTTAGAGTTTATATTTAGTTTTTAAATTTCATTGCAGAATTTTAAATTCTTTCACTACTTGCTATGACAGAATTGATAGTGAAAGGATAGCTGAGGAGGAGTGGGATCCTATTAAGGAAGTCTCCCAACAGTCCACATAACTCAATGTTATTGAGTCACAAACTCTAGAGCACAAGGAGAAAAAGTGACAGTGTAACTTCAGACTTGGCTTTTTCAGTTTATTCAAATGAAGGACCCTCAAATGGTTTAGTTAGGAATTAAGTTAATTGAGTTTGGTGTAAGGTTGGTGTACTTCCTGCTGGAAAGTTTCCCATATTTCCTCAGTCTAAGTAGCGGCTGGACTCCCATGTCACCCTGTTAGCCCAGACTTTAATTAGTTCTGGCATTCACCTCATAATGATAAATGCTGAGATGATGAATGGAAATGCAAATGAGTGTGAAGTGGCTCAGCCATCAGTGCTGAATATCATTAATACCTTCCTACTGTTAAATCGATCAATGTCATCCCAGGATCCCTCTGTTCAGCGGGTGCAGATGGCTGGCCGCCAGAATGCCTTCCATTATATTGGCAGCGGAAACTTTGTGGGTTTTTCCTCCCCATATGCTTTTATTCATCTTTTGCTGAATATTTGTTTGGCAACTAGAACTCTAATATATTTCCAGCTGAGATGATAACTATTTAGGGTCAATAAGCAAGCAGCTAATTTAGGGCAAAATAAATATGAATATGGATCTCTTCTCACATCAGGAAAGGAGTATCAAGTGCACATTCAATAAATTGGAGTGGAACAGAATTTTTCACTATACAAAATTTAATGTGATAGTAAAAAAAAAAAGATAAGAAATTAAGATCCAAGGATGTATATTAATTTCTCAGGCATGTTACATCTTTGTATTTGTAATTTTCTGGGTCTGGCAACAAGTCCTTAGAACTAAGGTTTATGAGAATCAAAGGGCTGCATAATATTCAACTTGGAGTTTTAACGTCTGAAATAT